>NC_053489.1:230663480-230964730 GCF_905171775.1 Rana temporaria
TTAGTTAAAGGTAAACTTATGCTTTAAGGGTCCTTGCTCAGGCTAACAAGGTCCGATGAGTTGGATGCCACTGACTAGCGAGGGTGCAGGCTGATAAGAGGTCCATCCAGACCCAAGACCCAAAAGATCCTTGGATCCCAGTGCCTTTTATGGGTTTCTAGGGGGTAAGAAGTAAAAAAAAAAAAAAAAGAAGAAGAAGAAACAAAGTTCTATTCCATGTCCTTTATATAAAAAGTGTTTCTACCACTAAAAATTAACCTTTGCCCAAGCACAGGGGTTGACAAATTTGCTTGGAATCTAGGAGCCAGCTAAAAAAGTTAGGAGCCAGAAAACGCACCCCGTCCCGACGAGCTTGGGCGCAGAAGCGAACACATACGTGAGCAGCGCCCGCATATGTAAACTGTGTTCAAACCAGGCCATAAAAAGTGTAACTAGCTAAAACGTATTTTTAATTTTGGATTGAGTTGATTAGGGCTGCTTTTTGTATATTTTCTGGAAAGATTTCTCTGCACTATCTACAGAGACACACAACGGTGAAAATCTCTCCAGTTCTGCTGGCAACTGGAAATTTTTGGTAGCTTTCTAACGGTCTTATCAGGTAACAATGATTCTCTGGACATATACAGAGTGTGCTTTTCCCAAATGGGGGACATAAAATTCCAAAAAGAGGTTCTAACCTTCCCTCACGCTACAGCTACACACATTCAAGGGGTGTGTATATGTGCAGCTGCTGAGCAGGGAATGCCTCAGCCACTCATGATTGCCACGCCACAGTTACAACTTCCTGGCGGGACAGCTCAGGCAGGCGTGGACTAGGATATTGAAGCAAGGTTAAGGGTAAATGGCCAAGAGTTTAGCATTTGCAGAATAATAGGTAGCAATGGGATTTTCTCTTGAGTCTTCTCCCAGGAGTCATAACAATACCAGCAGATTTACCATAACGATGAACAAAATGTCCTTCATCATTACACACGTGAAATTATGTATGAAACACATTTTTTCATTTCACCATACACATTACAACTAAACGGTACAGTCTCTGTACCATGAACTTTAGATTTACCAAAACTATATAATCTGAGTAGCCACCTAAACCTGCATCCAACCAAGCAGGTTCTCATTGCTATATAGTTGTTTGTAAAGCTAATAATAGGGTTGTGTTTTACATTTACTTCATTGGTTACTAGGATGAAGGACACCTGTGCCCTAGCAAACAGTGATGCGTCACAATGAACAACCGACGGTGCCTGACAGGGAGCGCTGAGAGTCTAGTTCCCCCATAAGCTCTTTGACTGTCATTGACAGCAGTTGGCAGCGGGCAGATTCCACGACAATATTCAGTACATAAGAGGTTTTGGAATCCGCCCACTGCCATCCAAAGTCAATCACAGGCAAGGTGGACCTAATAAGAAACTAGTCTCAGATAACCCCATTAGGTTCCTCCCACCAGACATCTCGATTTCACAGTTTCTGGGCCTGGCTTCCCAACAGGTCTGCCTTGCCTCTGATTGACAGTGCATGACAGTAGGTGGATTTTAATGCTGCCCACTACCATGTGCTGTCAATCAAAATGAAGGCAGACCTGATGGGAAACAAGTCTCTCAGTTCCTCATCAGGCTCCACCCTCCCCAAGTCCAAAATATCTCAGTCATGAGACCATCAGTGTGACAAGTGCAGTAGTCAGGGAGGAAGTGCATTGAGGAAGGATTGCCCAGTATGAACACTCCACCCTCAGTACCAGCTTCAACAGATTCTGTGACAGGTACATGAAATGGATGCAAGCACCAACATTTTTGGTGCTGCACCCCAAAAGAATTCTAGGGGGTGTTAATTCCCCTGTGTATATTGGGATATGAGATTGTCTCATGTTTCAGAATATGCACTTATATAAAACATAAATTCAAATCTGTGCACATGGAATATAGTAGAAGCATAGCGACTCCACATACATACATATTCTTGCAATCATGACTGCTCACCTATGCCTGCATTGAGTTTTAGAATGGGGATTTGCATTTAATCTTTAAATTCCATTGTGTAATCTATCAATTAGGACCACAATAGGCTGAAGGGGGCAAGCAGACACACATCTAGCTGTCACTGATAGCATAAACATGAACAATAAGGATGCTTAACTATAGTCAAATATGAATATATGAATAAAATAGCAGCACACAAAGCACATCTTAGAATTCATCATAATGAACACAGAAGTTCACTCATCAAGACACATGCCATAAAATCTCCTTATATGCTGTAGTGCTTTTTTTCTTGCAGTATAGCACACTGGAGACACAACTTCTATATGATGGCTTTTCTTTCACATTTGATTCTATATATTATTGCAGGTGAACATGCCATTTCCTACAAACATAATTATGCTTATATTGATACAGAACAGGCCTAGTCATTTCAAATGAACACAGAGTGCAAATTTTAACCCAGGCAGCTATTTTTTTCCAAGACAATGTATTTCCAAGTAGGGAGATATTGTCTGAGAGCTATGGAGAACTGGTTCCTGTAATATGTGAACGTGACAGTCAGCTTTACCTGTGAATATCTTGGCTCCCATACAACTTAAACGTTGTAAAGTAAGCTTGCTATTGTTTTCCATCAAGACGCATTTTTATACAGAATGCACGCCCCTAGTCAGCCAAAGCATTAAGAAAAATAAACTACGTTTTTTTTTAAATATAAGTGCCTAGATGAGACCATCTTAAAAACAGTCCTGGACAAATCTCGTAGAGATCCAGTAGCCAGCAGAAAAAGTTAGAAGCCAGCAAACTGGTTGTCATAAAGATCTGTATTTCCCAATCTTATTTTATTGACAAATTTTCAAAAATTTGAAACAAAAAGTAAAGAGTGTGTGTAAATAGATCAGAAAAACCAAGACAAATGCTGGTTCTCATTGCGGCTCACACATACACAGTACTGACCCATATGTTCTCTCCACCTCACAGTACTGATCCATATGCTTTCTCATTTTCACAGTACTGACCCATATGTTCTCATACTCTCACAATACTGATCCATATGCTCTCTCATGCTCACAGTACTGACAAATATGCTCTCTCACAGTACTGACCCATATGCTCTTTGACTCCCACAGTACTGACCCATATGCTCTTTGACTCCCACCGTACTGACCCATATGCTCTCTCATTCTCACAGTATTGACCCATATCCTCTCTCATGCTTACAGTACTGACCCATATCCTCTCTCATGCTCACAGTACTGACCCATATGCTCTCTTACAGTGCTGACCCATATGCTGTCTTACAGTACTGACCCATATGCTCTCCCACTCTCACAGTACTGATCCATATGCTCTATCATGCTCACAGTACTGATCCATATGCTCTATCATGCTCACAGTACTGATCCATATGCTCTATCATGCTCACAGTATTGACCCATATGCGTTCTTATTCTCACAGTACTGACCCATATGCGTTCTCATTTTCACAGTACTGACCCATATGCATTCCTCATTCTCACAGTTCTGACCCATATGCATTCTCATTCTCACAGTACTGACCCATATGCATTCTCATTCTCACAGTACTGACCCATATGCATTCTCATTCTCACAGTACTGACCCATATGCATCCTCACAGTACTGACCCATATGCTCTCTCACAGTACTGACCCATTTGCTCTCTCACGCTTACATCTATATGCTCTCTCACTTTGTTTTGCTATTGCCTTACATACTAAGACTTACCAAAAGTGATGAAAAGGTTTTAGCAATGTACAAAAAGAAACCCAGCAATTCACAAGGAACCAGTGAGATTAATGTGGCATTAGACTTATAATGGTTAGCTCCAAGGCAAGAACACGAACCTTACTGTTTCGAATGATGCCAATAAAAAATGTATCCAGTTTTGGAGGTTTCTTACCCTCTCAGGAGTTTGAAGAGCATACATCCTAGAGAAAACCAGTCTGCACTGCTGTCGTATGCTGTGCCTTTTTGCAGCACTTCAGGAGCCATGTACCCGTGGGTTCCTCTAAAATGTCAGGGAGATAAACATAGAAAGTGTCAATATGTTTTTAATTACCTGCTTTATCTAAACATTGAACATAAATTAATGTACGATATGTTACTCACTAAGCAATAGGATATAACTTTAGTAGACAAAGATAGAAGGAAACTGTAGAAAAGGTAGGTTTGTATGTAAGCACTGGGGAAACTGGGCTGTGGAGAAGAAGGCTGACTAATATTGTTCTTAAATTAAAGAAAATTAAGCTTGGAAGCTATAAAAGAGTGTGATTCAGTAGGGGTTGGCTTAAAGCACCACTCCAGACAAAACTCATGTTTTTTTTACTAAATAGGAAAAAAGGTCAGAAACCTGTTTCTGTAGCCACTGAGATTTTCTAATCACATCCTATGTGATCACCTGCACATCAAATACACCTCTGCCTGTCCCGTGACAGTCAATTGTACCTGTGGGCAGGGGGTGTCATTAGAAATGGAGGTTTAGCTGCTGACTTTTGGACACAATTAAACATTTGCATAATCATAACAGCACTGACTACGCATTTTCTGGAAGGGAAAATCTGTGACAGCTGATGGAGAGGATTATAAAAGGCACTACTACTATACGCGTATGTTTGGGAAATCAAAAATGTCACTCTTACTATTGACCTTCACATTTCAAATCACAGTCGACCACGATTTTCTGAACTGAAACTTCTTTACTGAAACTGAAAAAAATGTATTTTCTTCAACTTGCTGCCATGGAAATAGTTTTCTATGTACAGAGTGCCCAAGAATTCCTATCCACCTGTTCATGTGTTTGGCTCACTGTTATTTCTCATAGGTCGGTACAGATGGTAAATGTTAGATTACAGGGTTCATCTTTGGTTAGAGATTTTCTGCCTGATAAGTGGTTAGTTTTCACATAACAGAAGTGCTAGCATGGCCTTTACCCTATAGACTCCTTAGGTTTTTAGGGGTTCCTTGAGTAGTGAACAATGAAGGATTATTTCCCACCTACCCGATTATCAATGAAAGTGGGACATTTTTCACCAGCCACCAACGTAAGGGGGTCACATCTACAATGATGTTGGAGGACACCACAGTTTTTACTGTCTGCCTTACTTTTCTGTGCTTTTTATGGAGTTTGTAACACAATTATCTGCCCTGAGTGGCAAAAACTTTCTTAAACGTATTGATTATACTAATGTACCACTAGCTGTAGACGGAATCCTTTTTAGCAGAGGTTTCAGAGGAATGTGAAAATGATTTGAATGGCTCATTGGAGGTAAAAAGGTTGAGAAAGGTTGAAATATAGACTACATCTCTAGCACAGAAGCAAATAAAAATGGAGACTAGAGTTTTCCTATAAAATGCTAATTTTTTGAGTGATGCTTAAAAGGGTTGTGTAAACCCTCTTGTTTTTTTTCACCTTAATGCATCCTATGCATTAAGGTGAAAAAACTTCTGACACTGACCGGCGCCACCAGTACCCCCCTACGACCGGCGACATATGTGCGGTTGCTTCAGTTTGCTTTAGTGCGTATGTGCCGATGACATTGGCACATGCAGGTTTCGGAGATATCCTGGGTAGCTACAGGTAAGCTTTATTATAGGCTTACCTGTAGCATAAAGTGGTTGTAAAAAGTTTACAACCACTTTAAACTCATAAATAAAAGATGAAATCACCATAAACTTGAAATATGAAAAAGTGGGTTTTGTATACATTTCACTACACTCATATTTGAAGATCACAGCTCGTACGGAGTTAGATATTGACTTTTAGAAAATATCCTATTATAGACACATTGTATTAATCCTCTGTTTAGCACTAGTGTAGAAGTTCCTCACAGTCTGAACTATGGAGCTAAGCTTAATGCCGACAGTGAAGATCAGTACAGGATGCTTGAAGCTTTCATCTAAATCAGTATCTAGATCAGTGCTAGACATTTAAAACTCAATGGCATTGTTTAAGCACTGGATGTGTACACTTTTTCAGTCAGCTGCCTTTGCGGTTTGCACTTTTTTTTTTTTATGTTTTGCACTAGCCGTTCTAGATCTGGTAAACTCAGTGGGAATAGCAGTGGTAAATCTTCAGCATGTTTACATTGGGGCAATGAATCACATAGCATGACTCATAATTATTAGCACTATATAAAGGTAGCAGATATTGTTTTACTGCTTTATAGGAATAAACTTATTTTGCTGTGTTTTAATTCCTCTATCTTACAGTAATTAGGGAGTAATTCCACTGCATATCTCATATTTGCTGTGAACAATTACTTGCCCTAAATACTGGCTGAACCTGGCTTTGCAATTTTCTATTCAATTACAGAGCTAAATCAAGACGTTGGAATTAAGCTTGTATTTAATCTGAAAAAGAACCCGTGGTATAATTTTCTTCTTTTTTTTTTTTTTTAACTCTATAACACCAATTAAATATGCGATTTCTGTTTAGTGCCATACGAGAACACACTGAAATAAAAAACACCATTATTGTTATATATTAATTTAAAAAAATAAAACACTAAATATATTTGGAATGCATTTTATAGATGTACATGAATCCATCTAGCTTTTGTAATCCCATATATAGTAAAACTGAAACTGGTAGAATAAAAGGTCAGTACTAAGCATATTAGGCTCAGTTCTTGCAAAAACACTCTCATTCTGCTACAGCCCATGCACAGTCTGGACAGTGTCTAAGCTGTATTTCTAGACTGCAGTGGAGAAAATAGAAGTTGAACCAGTCTGGGCTGTGTAAATTCTAGGTACAGTATGTATCCTTGACTGAAGTTTAGCTTTTTAAGCATCTCAGAGTAGAAGTTTTGAATAATACCATTTGTCACTACATTTGCATTTATCACTCAGAATCTTTGGATCATAAGGTGATGAAATAGGATCTATAAGTATTGCATGAGAAAAATGTAATACCACACAAATGATTCCCAGAGTACTAGTGGTTATGTAAAGGCAGCACAGCAGTAGGCGTCAGCCTTGAGGATCACTTGGTCCAATTACAACCACAAATGGAGTTATACAAAAAGGGATGAGTCACTCACTCTTCGAACACATTCACATTATTGTGTATACCATTTCAGCTTTAGCTACTGAGCTCTGAAAACAACAGGCTTTTTAAAATAAAGGAGCAAAAGATAGAGGAAAGCACATGAAAATTAACTTAGAGGTTCACCTGCCTTGCTGGAAAAAAAAGACTATTATATTAATATGCAATATGTCATATTTACCTTACAAAATAAAAAATAAAAAACATGTTTAACCTGTTCCTCATGGTCTCACACATACACTATATTACCAAAAGTATTGGGACCCCTGCCTTAACACACACATGAATTTTAATGGCATCCTAGTCTTAATCCGTAGGGTTCCATATTCATTTGGCCCACCCTTTGAAGCTATAACAGCTTCAACTCTTCTGGGAAGGCTCCCAAGAAAAAAAAAAAAAAACTCTCTAGCAATACACACCAAACTGAGCATGTGCAGCCTGTCCCCTGACTGTAAATATCAGGTTATTTTTTAGAGACCCTGGAAGAAGAGGAGGACCAGAGAGACAGGATCAAACAGTCTTTATACACAGTGCAACGTATTAACCCCTTAGGTTCCACTGTGAGTATAAAAAGCATGCTTTACTGCATATACAGACTGATTTTACTGTTGTGGGTTTAGTAACCCTTTAAAGTTAATTTGCATGTAAAGGCAGACATCCCAATACATTTGACAATATAGTGTATATGTGGAGTAACCTTTTTCCAGGGTGCCACAAATATGTGCTTCTGTGTTTGTGTTGGAAGTGTGCTCCTAGCATGGAAACCAAGCTGTCAGTCAGGAGGAAAGCCACATGATTGCTGTGACTGGCTATCACAGTTGTCACTCAGTAAAAGCCACACCTGTATGCCTTTTGAATGGAGAAAAAGATACATTGGGGGAAATTTTATAAAATGGGACCAGCCAGAACTAGGAGCAGCTGTACACCTGGAGTAAACTCATTACAGCTATAAAGTCATATGCAGTGATAAGTTAATCTACAGTATTTTAAAACCATACACATCTGCTACTGGATTGAATCTTCATAATATAGTCATGCATATTCACAATATCTATGAATGGGATGGGATTCCCCTATCCCTATGAGCAAGCCATGAGTGGTGAAACGTGTCAATTTAGGTTGGTTTTCGGGTGGACACATGCATGCAGTCACTTTTCTGACAAACAATAAATACAGCAGAAGGAGTTAAGTTTTGAGTGTGGATAATATTTTCTCATATCTTTTATGGAGAGTGGAGATGGGATACAGTAGCCAGCACTCAGACTTTCCATGTATGGATAAGAGTAGTAAGTTCTATGCAGAGCTTTATTTTTGAGCTTCTTGTGAAGCTTCAAATCGCACATCAAATTGCAAAGGTGCGAACAGGCCTTGTGATATGTGCTGTATAATACTTACACACTAGCATGTGGTTTCTTCTTGGAAAAGTCACACGCAAGACCTAAGTCTGATATCCTCACATGCCCGTGTTCATCTAATAGAATATTTGCTGGCTGCAGAAGGAAGGAGAAGAAAATCGATATAATTAAGCATAGTTATACAATTACAGCATAGACCAGTAAATCTATTTGAACGTAGTTAATATAATGAGACTTATCCTGGCTCAAAACTCATGTATCATATCTTAGTCTTACCACTGTGAAATTCCACTTAGATTGTCAATTCACAATTGTAGCCATTTTTTTTTTTTAGCATCAAACACAAACTTTATTGTAATAAAGCATAGACGAAAATATAACAAGCAGTTTGTAAACTTTTCTCACTTTATATACATTATTTGTCAACTATGCATTTGAAAAGGGCACAGGAGCAAAGATACATAACAGTGAGAGTTGAGTATACTCAGTAGCTGTGTGACAATTCATTTTTCCTAAGGAAATCTTATAGTACTGCAATAATGATTCTACCTAAAACATACTGAAAGTAATCACATTGTATATTAGCTGGGGAACGTCAAGGAGGAGTATACTAGCCCTAAACAATTAGTATACAGCATATCCTGACAGGTAATAAGGAGCTAAGTGAGGATTAAGTATAAAGTCCAATCAGCCTGGCCACCACTGTCAAATATTGTGTGTGTGAAATCTCCATCCAATACCTAGTTGTCCTCTTAAAAGCCAAAAACAACAGGTTTCAGGTATCGAAAGTCAGTTCAATAGGTAAAAAGGAAAATAAAATAAAAAATCACATGTGTGGTTCCTTGACATCAGAAAAACTCTTCTAGTCATGCAATTAATTTACTTTTCTGTAGGAAAAAGATGTTGGTCAATGGGCTTTGCCAAGTTGGAGTGTAAAATTATACAATGTGCGATTTTCATTTGGGTCATGCTACATATATTAGCAGTCTGTATAGATGTCATATATGCCCTGGGCAGTCTATAGACCTGGTAAGGCATTCTAGATAGGCAGGGGGACACACTTTAGGGGCCTGCAGAATCTCCTAATAAATAGCATCTTTTGTAATTCACCCATACTGAATGACACTATACAAAATTTGGCATTGTGGGCACATAGCAGGTACCTCCACCTGTTTGCATGTCAGGTATTCTCTTGGTGTAAGCTTCCTAATGTTGGAAAGGTGCTCCTAACTTCCAGGAATGATGCATCAGAAGTCTGTTTGTTCTCACTCTTTGCTGTATTTTATGTCTTACTATTGGCTCATTTTATACAAGATCATATTTCAGAGTCAAATGTTCTTGCAGTGTCTAGCTATAGAGTTCAGCTACCCAACTTAATTTGTACTGTAGGTATACAGTATTTATATAAAATTGCCATGTATTATTGATAGCAGATTTAAGAAACAAAGCCAGTGTACTATAGTGAATATTATCTTTGTTAGTTACATAGTAAATCATTTTTCAAATTTTTAGATGCAACTCTGGAGTAGTAACATAACACCTGTGGACTTTCCATTAGGGGAAAGCTGCTATTGCATACCCTGTGCCACCATAATAAAGGCATCCAGCAAAGCTTTAGCTGAGGTAAGAAAAGAAAAAATCCAGTATTTGTTCTTCTATGTATTACATCTGAGAAATCCATAAGACCAAGTAGTATTGTCAAAATTGTTTAATAATGTGGCCTTGTGTTCATTTAGATCGAATTACTAGTGAAGAGAATGCTTCCCATGACAACAAACACTGCATTTTTTACCTGTCACAGTACGCAAATATTGTTTGTTTACTAAGGAAGAAGAGCTTTTGCGATCAAATATTTAAGGATACCAGAAAGAAATAATATGGCTGCCAATGCTGATCTCCTTCTGAAAATGCAGGTTGCAAAGCAGCCACAGTCTTTAATACTGAGGCAACAACCAGAGCAAAGAGGCAAATCAGTAAATTCAGAGGTTTTAATCTAAGGCGAGTTAATCAAAAAGTACTGAATCCTTGGGCATCAACATGGCAGACCAATAACTAGCATTTTAGCCACTTCAGCTCCAGAATATTTTACGCCCTTCACGAAAAGGCAATTTTTTTTTCTATTTAGCACTGCGCTAATTTAACTGTTGTCATGCAACACTGAACACAAACAAAATGTATATCATTTTGTTTAACAGAAATAGAGCTTTCTTTTGGTGGTATTTGATCACCGCTGGGTTTTTTATTGTTTGTGATATAAACGAAAAAAAACAAAAAATATGAAAAAATTATGTGCATTACCAATGGTAAAATATTTTATTAAAAGCACAAAAGCAATATTTATACTCACAAACGAGCATGTAAAAAGGCATGTCAATTAGTCGGACTGCGTCCCTTGACACCTGCAGACAGGACCTGATATCGAGAGGATCAGATGGTTCCCCAAATGGCTGACGTGTTTCAAGGGCGTGCCCTTTTCCTCAGAGCCTAGAAGGTCAATGGTTCATCTCTCCTAATTACCCCTATATGTATCCATGTACACCTACCCAGATAGGTCATCTGCGTGAACTCGCTCTGCCCAGAGTGAATCAAAATTAATCAATCAACAAATATATAAGCAGGTAGATCAATAAATAAGTAAATTAATAGATAACAGCTGCCATCAAGATTACATTGGTGTATATTGCACTGGGATTAGTGTGGGAATAGGTCCCCCCAATGTTGAACCAAATCTTGGGGTTACTGCGTAAATAAGTCACCACCATATCTCTCTCTCTGCAAATCAGTAGGAGGAGCTGTGATCTTGTCAGACAACTGGTGGCGTCCAATACACATACTTTGGGGACGCAGGCTTGCCAGGTGCGCCGGGTGGACCGCACGCCGGCCCCAAGCCAGGAAGTGTGGGCGTTTCTGCATTCCACCTACCACTTCTGGCCATTCGCAGCATCACTTCCGCTCCCGCGTGCGCATCTGGCCAATGCCGTTCACGCAGGGGACGCGGCCAGGACGTGCAGGTGTGTTTTCATTCCACCCGCCACTTCTGGCCGCCTGAAAACGTTACTTCTGCCCAAGACTCCCAACGTTCCAATCACTTCCTGGCCCCGGGGTAGTGTGTGCACACACTCATACACATACCTACTTTCTTAATACCTCTCCCTCTAGCGAACCAATGAGGGACCACAGTGAAGCAGATCTATAAATAATGTTACTATGGAATTATACTGGTGGTACCATCTGATCCCCTCGATATCAGGTCCTGTCTGCAGGTGTCAAGGGACGGAGTCCTAGTCTTTTTATATGCTCGTTTGCGAGTATAAATATTGCTTTTAATAAAATATTTTACCATTGGTAATGCACAAGGTCGGTGCGCCCTCCTACTTTCTCTTTTTTTCCAGTGATAATACTATACACTGTCACTGTACTAATGACACTGGCTGGGAAGTGTGGGCAGTCCCTTAAGTGGTTAAAGCAGATCTCCAGAGATTTTTTTGTTTCCCAGATGTTTCTTTATACATAAAGTTTTGGTTTTTAATACTCACCTGGCTTTCAGTGGTATCCCCAGCAAAAATCTTTTTGGGTTGAATGATGGCCACTGTCATTAAAACAACTTACTGTGAATCCAGATGGATATAGACACATCCCTTGGAGTTGCGTCACCACATCAGTCTAGGCTCACAGTGCAAATACTGCAGTATTAAAAAATGACAATGGGGGTTTATGAAAAAGGGATTTACAATGGCAGCCTCTATACTTTACAAGTAAGTGTTTCCTCTAGTTTAATCCTGCTGCCAGAGTAGCTTGTTTTGGGTAACAGGGTCAGACACACACAGGCTATCTGTCCAGAAAGGTATGAGATTGTATTGCCAGATAGGAGACAGTACACAAAATTCAAGTTTGAATGATGTGTACGAGGGGGTGCTGAAAATTATTGAGCCTTATCCAGAAAAAAAATGAGCTAGGAAGCTGTAAATTGCAGGGTGTACTGATCAATGTGTCTATATTCAATAGTGCAAAAATCAACTACCTACGATTTTAACTCGTCTTTCTTTTCCAGGTTCAAATTGAACATGGCAGCACCTCCAGAAAAATTCAATGTGGAAGAGCATAGGACCATAATCAAGTTCCTGTTTCTCCAAGGCAAAGGTGCAAGGCAGATCCATGATGAAAGTGTCAATGGGTGACAGTGGCCCTTCATATGCAACAGTTGGGTTGTCAATTTTAAAACTGGCCATTTCAGTGTTGAAAATGAGAAACACAGTTGAAGGCCTGTTTCTGTCTCTGTTCCTGCAAATGTGAAAGCCATCCATGACATGATCATGAAGGACTGACGAAGATCAGCCAAAAGTATTGCTACATATCTGGGAATGTAACGTAAGACAGTTGGTGCCATTATCCACAACGACTTGAAAATGAGAAAGCTTGCATCAAAGTGGATCCTTAAACATTTGACAACTGAACTGTTGCATGACAATGCCAAAACTGACCTTTTTAGGCTTTCAAGTGATGCCCCGTCCACCGTTTTTGCCCAACCTGGCTCCTTCTATCATCTGTTCCCAATCTCAAAAAACACCTAAAAGGGACAAGGATTTGGGAGTGTTCCGGAGGCAACTAATACTGCAAATGAGTGGTTACACCAGCAGGTCTGAAGAAATTTATTTGCAGGGTCTCAAGAAGCTGCAGGACAGATGTTGCAAGTGCATTGAGTTCCTGGGGGAATATGTAGAATAGTGTGGCAGTTACAGCTTCCTAGTTAATTTTTTTCTGGGTAAGGCTCATTACTTATCAGCACCCCCTCATATTTATTAGATTTATGACCCTAAATCAAGTTGACTTTTTTGAGAATTTCACCTACAGAATTTAGGTTAAAGCAGTAGTAAACAAAAGAATAAAAATGTCCCCCTGCAGGTAATGTCATAATGTGCTAGTATGTACTGCAAACTAGCACAATATGGCAAACTTACCCAAAAAAATTGCTGTCTCCAGCGGCGCGCTGTCATCGCTAATGGGGATTCCATTTTCACCTGATCTTCCTGCTGGGTTCACAGGCTCCAGCTGTTTGAATGGCCTAGCCATGATGATGTCACTCCTGCTCATGAGTTTCTAATCATAATCTGTGCAGTTTATACCATTATCCATATAAAGAATTTACTGTACATGGTAATAAAGGCTTTGGAACTTGAGAAAAACAGGAGGAGAAAACAAGAAATAAAAAGACAACATGCTGTGACCTCAGCAGTTTCAAAATAGGACCCATTTTTCATGCAGGAGTAGGCAACCTCTGCACTTCAGCTGTGGTAAAACTGTATATCTCATAATGCATTGCACTGCAAGACTTTGACAGGCATGACTACCAGAGACATGGTGGGATTTGTAGTTTGACCACAGCTGGAGTTCCAAGGTTGCCTACGCCTGCTCTAATATTATTTCATTGGGATCTCCTATGTCAACCTTGAATTTTATTTATTTTATACTCTTGTCTTCCACCAAAGTTAAAGTTGTCCAACCTCACTTGACGTTAAACATTTCAAAGGGCTACATAACTGTGAGTATATTTATTCCTACCAACATGGATGCTTGACTGTTAACAAGGGAATATGAATCTGCTTGAACACAACAGTCTTATGCTAACTTATGGCACACATTTTTCCTTTGGTTTTCTTAATTCACCTAGTTCTGAAAGAGAAAGTTTTCTGTGACCCAGATAATCAATGTTGCGTGCTCATCTTGAAATGCACTGCAGGCCCATTAATCTGACAGCACTAGTTTTTTGGCACACCAATGATGAGGAGTTATTTATGAATCCTTTTTTTTTTTGGCTCGGGAGAAGCTCAAGACAAACTGCTCGAAGAGTTCTAAGGGGTGGGGGGTCACATGGTGTAGAGATGTCTTGCAATGTAAATAAACATCATGGCTTCGAATCCAAACCATACAGGACAAAACAGTCTAGAAATCGGGCTACAGCTAGAATGCATATGTTTGATGAAGAATATAAGCTATAATTTATTCCAACTCGGCATCGTTGTCCTAAACTTCACAAGTAATATGCAGAGGGCATCTTCCAGGCTGTTCATTCACAATCTAGAAAGGTTAATGGGTGCAATGAAAAATGTGTTATGGTCATACGCTCTCATTTTGTGCAGATGTTGAAGGCAGTACTGGGGAGGGGGCTCATAGATACTGTATATATGATTTTAAATGAATATTTAACTATTTTGCAGTTTATTGAGCCGGACCATATGTCGTACACTACAATAACGCTAGGGGAATAAAACAGGGAAACATATTAGCCATTTAGATACAACACTTAAAGTGGTCCTAAATTATGAAGGTTTTTTTTTACCTTGTGCATGAGAGCAGAAGCTCCCCCTGGTCTCTCCCTTCTCACTGGCTCCTGCTGCTGTCAATCACAGCCAGTGAAGAGGGAGCATGGGGCAGGGCCGAGTCTGTTTCATAGACACATAATAGCAGCTGGGGAGCGAGCACACAGGAGTGCCCCCAGAGCAAGCAGCTTGCTTTGAGTGTACTCAGCAGCAGGGAGAGGCCAGGAGTGCTGGCAGGGGACCCGAGAAGAAGAGGATCAGAGCTGCTCTATGTAAAACCATTGCACAGAGCAGGTAAGTATGAAATGTTTGTTATTTTAATTCAAAGATTTTTGAATCTTTACAAACGCTTTAACCCATTAAAGCGATATTAAAGGCATTTAAAAAATAATAATAAACATGTCATACTTACCTGCTCTGTGCAGCAGGTTTTGAACAGAGCAGCCTCAATTCTTCTCGGGTCCCCCTGCCGGTGCTCTTGGCCCCTCCCCTCCTGCCAAGTGCCCTTAGAGCAAGAAGCTTTCAATGGGGGCTCCCAAGCCGCAGCTCTGCATGTCCATTCACACACACAGCTGTGGCTCGGCACCACCCCCTCTATCTCCTCAATGGCTCACTGGCCAGAGGCTCCCGCTGTTGTCTCAGTCAATGAGGAGGGAGAGTCCCCGGATAGCCGAGGCTCTTGTGTACATCGCTGGAGGAAGATTGGGTTCATGCAAGTATGTATTGGGCTCATGTAAGGGGGGCTGGGGGAGCTTCTGCACACATGTTTTGTACCTACATGCATATGCATGAAGGTAAAAAAAACTTGGGCCTTTAGAGCACTTTAACTCTTATGCCGCGTACACACGTTCATTTTTCGGCATGAAAAACAACAACGTTTTTCGGCATTACGAAAAAACGTTGTTTTTTCGAACTTCATCATTAAAACTACTATGCCCACACAGGATCGTTTTTAAAAAAGCGTGGTGACGTACAACACGTACGACGGCACTATAATGGGGAAGTTTCATGCAGATGACGCCACCCTTGGGACTGCTTTAGCGGATTTCCTGATAGTAAAAGACGATTTGCGCTTTTCTGTCTGTTATAGCGTGATGAATGTGCTTACTCCATTACGAATGGTAGTTTTACCAGAACGAGCGCTCCCCTCTCATAACTTGCTTCTGAGCATGCGCGGGTTTTTAACCCGAAAAACTACATCGTTTAAAACGTTGTTAAAAAATGCAGCATGTTCAGAAAAAAATTGTCGTTTTTCAGAACCCGAAAAAAAAATGTGAAGCCCACACACGATAATTTTAAATTACATTTTTTAAAAACTGTTTTTTTCATGCCGAAAAATGATCGTGTGTACGCAGCATAACACTAATTAACCCTCATTCTGCTGCATACTCATCTTGTCCTGGATTGGTAGCCTTTGAGTCAAAGGTATACAGGATATTTGTCAAAAAAGCAATTGGTGCAGAGATCCCTGATCCAAGATAAACCAATTTGACTATACACTGATATATTATAGTGGACTACCATGATGAGACTTTGTATTAGCACTCTAATGGACTGTTCACAGCATTTAAACATAAATATAAAAATATATTGCATCTTACCAATCCTCAGATGTAGTTTTGGGGTTTGGATATGCTTTCAAGACTTAAGGAGTTGGGCAACTACTGTATACACTAATTGCATACAGAAATTTCTGTATGTTATAAACTCAGTACTTTACAGCCTTGTCCCTTGTGAACAGAGATTTCTACAGATTCTTCAACTCTTTTGATGATATTATGTACTGTAGATGACAATAAATTTAAAGTCTTTGCAATTTTACATTGGAGAACATTATTCTGAAATTGTTCAATGATTTTTAGACACAGCTTTTCACATATTGGCAAACCTCTGCCCAGCTTTAATCTGACTCTATTTGCTATTATTTATACCCAACCATGGAACTGACCTGTTGCCAATAAACCTAATTAGTTGTAAAATATTCTTCCAGCTCTTTCTTTTTAGTACCACTTACTATGCCAGCTTTTTGTTGCCCTGTCCCAAGTTTTTTAAATGTGTTGCTGCCATCAATTTTCAAATCTACCTTATTTATTTTTTTAAATGGTACAATTTCTCAGTTTAACTACTTAAGCCCCGGACCATATTGCTGCCTAAAGACCCAAGGGGTTTTTACAGTTCGGGACTGCGTCGCTTTAACAGACAATTGCGCGGTCGTGCGACGTGGCTCCCAAACAAAATTGGCGTCCTTTTTTCCCCACAAATAGAGCTTTCTTTTGGTGGTATTTGATCACCTCTGCGGTTTTTATTTTTTGCGCTATAAACAAAAATAGAGCGACAATTTTGAAAAAAATTCAATATTTTTTACTTTTTGCTGTAATAAATATCCCCCAAAAACATATATACATTTTTTTTCCTCAGTTTAGGCCGATACGTATTCTTCTACCTATTTTTGGTAAAAAAAAAAAAAAATCGCAATAATCGTTTATCGGTTGGTTTGCGCAAAATTTATAGCGTTTACAAAATAGGGGATAGTATTTTTGCATTTTTTTTTTTTTTACTACTAATGGCGGCGATCAGCGATTTTTTTCGTGACTGCGACATTATGGCGGACACTTCGGACAATTTTGACACATTTTTGGGACCATTGTCATTTTCACAGCAAAAAATGCATTTAAATTGCATTCTTTATTGTGAAAATGACAGTTGCAGTTTGGGAGTTAAACACAGGGGGCGCTGTAACATTTAGGGATCACTGTGTGTGTGTTTACTAGTGTAGGGGGGGTGTGGCTGTAGGAATGACATCATCGATCGGATCTCCCCTATAAAGGGGAACACCCGATCGATGCGCCGCCACAGTGAAGCACGGGGAAGCCGTGTTTACACACGGCTCTCCCCGTTCTTCAGCTCCGGGGAGCGATCGCGACTAAAAACAAATAGCCGCGCCGTCGTCCCGGATCGCTCCCCGAGTGGACCTGACCTCCGCATGTACCGGGGGGGGGGGTCCCGATCGGACCCCCCACCCACGTCTAGCAGAGGACGTACAGGTACGTACATGTGCCTGTCCGTGCCATTCTGCTGACGTATATGTACATGAGGAGGTCGGGAAGTGGTTAAGCTTTTGATATGTTTTCTATTATGTATAAAATTTGGGTTTATGAAATGTGCAAATCATTGCATTCTGTTTTTTGTAGATTTTACACAGCATCCCAACTTTTATGGAATTATGGTTATATTAACGAATGCGGTCCGTGGCACATAACTTCAAATATCAGTAAACTTTTTTTTTTTAAACAGAAATGTTTTAATTGATCTCAAAAGCAATAAAACAAACCGGGTACGTTGAACCATAAGGCACAGAGATAGTTGAAGTTATTTACTGTACACTTCAATTTTGATGACCTATACCAGTGATGTTGAACCTTGGCACCCCAGATGTTTTGGAACTGTTTCCCATGATGCTCATGTACTCGGCAGTGTGGTTAACATCATGGGAAATGTAGTTCCAAAAGGGGGTATCTGACAGGTAAAGAATGGGGGGCCTAAGTGGGAAAAGGAAAAGAGGGGGGGGAGGAACAGAACACAGCACGCCATCTGCTACTGTATGAGGTGAACTCTAAATCGCCAAGGATCTGGCCTCCACCCAAGCAGCTCATATTTTATTAATTTTTTTGGGACAGTTTCGGCTCATGTAGGTAAGTTTATATAAAAGTAGGACAAAGCCAATCATCAATCTCCACTGTGAGGTTGTGGGGGGTCAGCCTGCTTCCATTTGGATAAAATGGTCTTTCTAGCCTAAAACGCCATATAAAAGACAGACAGCTGTTTATGAGTGTTAGGGGTAACTGTGTCACTAACCCCCAAAAGGAAAATCCTAGGGTCCACAATCATAAAAAGGTTTCCCATGGAATTGTCAGTCATCACCTCCTTTAAGAATCCTTGAATTATGGGGCATGACCACACTACATGCAAAAATGTCCCAGGCTCAGTGGAACACTTGGGACAGTTATCAGATTGATTATGATATATTCTTGAGAGTCTTTGGGGAGTATAATATGCTCTGTGTAAAAATTTGAGTTGAATATACCTATCCTTAGCCGAGATAACCAGAGGAATTTACTGTTGCACCCATTTATCCCAATCCTCAGCAGTAAAGGTAGGTATGTCACTTTGGCAAGTATTGAATAAGTGAGTCCTCTTGCCAGTATCCTCACTACAGTAAACCATTTTGTAAAGTAGCTTTAAACAGCACCACATTGTCTAAAGATACAGAAGAGGATTCAGACTTGCTCTGGCTGACATTTTTCAAGCATACCATTTCACTAGAACAGTTGGAATGCCCCGAGATTTACACCCTGGAATATCCTGAGGGATTTGCAGCCCTCACACTGGCATCACAAACAGTAGTTCGATTTTAAGAAGTTGAGGCAGATTGTTACAACTGCAATACAAACCTGGGCCTCACAGCTGGTGAACATAACAAAGTGACTGAGAAAGAGGAGAGGACACAGCTAAAAGGAAATAATGTGTTTGTTATGCTTTCTGTAACCACAATCTGAAAGGATCTTTGTATGTTTCTTGCTGCTCATTGCGTTACCCCATGACCAGTAGCTGAACTGTTATCCTAGCCTTATTGGATGACCGCATACTAAGGAAACGTAACCATATTAGTTACGAGGTGAGAGAGCAGAAGAATTATTGATGACGTCCATCATAAAGTGAGCAAGGCTGGCCTAGCCTTGCTGTCTAATGTTTAGCAAACACAATTTTTTTTAGTCACAAATGGTGCAGCCAAGTTGTGAAGAAGAAAAACTTAATTTGCTTTTATTAATTACTTTTCTATCTGGTAGGTCTTTCCTGTCACATCGTGTTACTAGAACCAGCAATAAAAGCACCATGGTCAAAGCTCACATAAATTAAATTCTTGGCTGTACCAGAACAGCAACCTGAGCCTGAATCTATCTAAATTGAGGGGTATCAAACATTCAAAACTGAACATGTGGTACATTTTTAAAAGTAATTTCCCAAAGGCAACGTATATAGCCTCATTCAGTACATGCTTGCATTATTACTGCTAGTACATTGTGAGGGGTTCACAAGTCCCACCATGTTATAGGGGGGTCAGCAAGCCATATTGCCCAAGTTAACAAACAGCTTGTGCTTGGTAAATACAGGTCCTAACACAAGGTATGTTTACTAAGTAATCTTGGCGTTCTATGCAGACTTAGAAGTCATTAATGACGCCAGAGTTCCCATAGTGAATAGACTCTAATTTGTGAGATTTTATTGAATTTGGATGAAGATGTGTGTACTTTATCTCCAAATACAAGCCCCAACGGTAAACAACTTATTTTGCATTTGTTTAAAAAAATTGAACTCTTTATTATAAATGTATCCACCATCACCTTTTATTTGTCCATTAAATGGAACAGTGTTGTGGAAAGTGATGGACAATTTTTTTTTTTTTTCATTTTAAGCCTAATTTTATCGTTTTTGTTGTACAACTTTTAATAAACTCCTGTGTGCTTTTAAAAGAACGTTGCGCAATGAGTTTATCTTCCTCTTTCATATGATGAATGTGTGATCCAATTAAGCAGGCTGGGTAGTGGATGTGATTGAGCCCATAGTGAGGGGTGAAAGCTCACTAATGCGCAGATAGACCCTGGAGGGTCTTAAAATCTGGTAAGCAGATATACTTACCCTGTCTATCCTGTGGGGAGCACTGGGTGTCTTCACAAATTGAACATTGGATCAGCACACATTTTGAGTTCACTTTATGGATATGGAATTGGGACATTTGGATTATAATTTTTACTTTTCCCTTTTTAATGTTTTCCCATTTTCATCTTTATTGCATTATATTAGATGTTTTTTTGCACTTTAATCATTAATGTCATGGTTTGACAGCGCTACACGTTTTTGATTTTTATCTTTCAGCATGACAACAACCCAAAGCATACATCCAAATCAACAATGAAATGGCTTCACCAGGAGAAGACTACAGTTTTGAAATGGCCCAGCCAGAGTCCAGGACCTGAATCCTATTGAAAATCTGTGAGGTAATCTGAAGAGGGCTGTGTACATGAGATGCCCTCACAATTTGACAGATTTGGAGGCTTTTTGCAAAGAAGAGTGGGCAAATATTGGCAAGTCAAGATGTGCCATGCTGATAGACTCATACCCAAAAGTATTAGTTTAAGAGTGTGCACACTTATGTAACCATATTATTATAATTGTTTATATTTACTTCCCTCTACCTAAAAGATTTCAGTTAGTTGTTCAACTGAGTTGTCCAGTTAATAGGTCACATTAAAAGGTGGAAAAAGATCTAAAATTATTTATCTGTCTCATTTTTTAACATTACAGAAACCGGACATTTTACCAGGGGTGTGAATTTTATTCGATAAACTGTAAAGAACCATTATTAACTTTGCAATAGCTGCTCAAAGACACCTACAAAAATAGGGGTAGTACCAAAAAAGTCAATTGGTTGATAAAGCAGTAAGACTTGTGTCCAGTAACATTCAGATATAGCACAACTGGATTTGTAAAGACCAAATGAAAACACTAATATTCATGGCAAAATGAAGCCTTTATGATCTTCTATAGTGAACATTCATACCTTCAAGTCTCTGTACACTACAAAGCGGTTGTGCATGTGTTCCAAGCCCAGGATAATTTCAGCAGCATAAAATCTCATCTCCTTCTCTGAGAAAACACCATGTTGAGAGAGGTGGTAGTGCAAATCCCCACCTAAAATTAAAAAAGAAAACATAAAACTAAAATCTGACATCTAAATACACCGCCAAATCACTGGTTACAGTTTCACCCAAAATGTCCATTTTAAATAGTAGTTTAAGCAGTACAGTATTTATGCAGCACTGAAACACCGCTGTAGATTATCTGAAGTTTTTAACACACGAGTGTGCACAGGTCATAGAATCAAGATTAAACATCAGATGTGTTCGGATACTCGCCCAAAGCCATCTGAGCCTGCCAGGAAGCTGTCACTGTACTAGGCCAATCCTAAGCGGCCATGGCATTCCTAGCCCTGCAGCTGCACATATACATGCCCAAAGTATGTGTAGCTGTGGGGCAGGATATGTCTCAGGTGCTTATGATTGGCCCAGCACAGTGACAGCTTCCTGGGAGGTTCAGTCAGGTAGTTCAGAATAGGATCCAAACATGCCTAAGCTCATCCATACTCAACATACAAAAGGAATGTACAAGATAGAACAACCCAGAGCTTAACAGAGCATATCAAGTATCTGACTAAAGTACAAGGGTAAGTAGTAGCTCAAACAGGAGGACACTTGAGGCTCGGTTCACACTGCATGCCAATGCGGCTCACAGCAGAGGTCCTGTGTGTCCCGTTTCACAGTTTCAGGTCCGATTTCAGCCTGAACTTGGACCTGAAACGGACCAAAAGATGCACAGGGCTCCTGTACAGATTTGCACCGGAGCCTTATTGGAGATATGTGAACCGGCTCCATAGAGAGCCGGTCACAATCTCCCGATATTGTGAATTGGATGCAGGCAATTGAATGCAGGCATACCACATCCAATTCCCAATAGTGTGAACCTGGCCTGACAGAAGAAAAGGTAGACATGTAACATGCTTCTTTAAAGTAGCGTAGCCAGGAGCTAGACTATTTACATCAGCGAACAACATGTTCATACTACTTCCCATTATTTAAAAGATTTTTATATAAAAATTATTGGCTGGTTCTCTTTACCTACCAGTTTAAGGCAAATGAAATATCAGTGAGGTAAACAGATGTGTGCAGTTTTATAAACTACCTCTGACTGTATAGCACAGTTGGGAAGTACTGCAACTCAACTGCTCTCTTTATAACTTCATCCTCTCTACAGACACATTAGACTTCAAGTAGAACTAAACATTTTTTATTTCCATTTTGGATAGCGTAAGGGAGGGATAGAACACCTGTCAGATTTTCTTTTTGCCATCTAAGTCCCATTGGAGAGATTTATCGTCACTTCCTGTCCCATGGCCAAAACAGGAAGTGAGAGAAAATCCCTGCAAATTAAGGGAATCCCTTGGGGCCCCCCAGGTCACCAGAAATGGTGTCCACATTGGAAGATTTCCCCTCTATTACTTTTCTAGGGACAACTCAAATTTAGCATTTTCTTTTACTTTCACTTTCAGAGACAATGGGAGACAGGACAGATAGAGAGGGGGTGAATATTCCTAGCAGGGACACCAACAGCAAAAAAACAAAAACAAATAGGTGTTCCAATCCATCTCCATGCTGTTCAAAACAAAAAAAAACAAGGTAATCTGTAAAAAGGCTTGATAAACAAAACTTGCAATATTTTTTGTAACCTGAAAGCCATAGTGGCGGCTGTATTGTTCTAAGCAATTAATGTAACAAAGTCTCTCGAAATGACCAAGATATAAAAGGTGACTCAAAAGGCGCATGGAGCAAATACACAGGCATGATGATATCACAGGAATGTTCATTGGGTCGTGAACTAAATCATGTACTCATTTTACTACTGCCACTGGAGGACAATAAAATATTGGTGCAAATTTTCTCACTAAGCTGACAGATCTTTCCTTCTACAGGGGTGTTCTTTAAATGAAAAGGCAACTGAAAAGGATGGATTTTTTTCAGCACTTACTGTAATTACAGTTTTACAATGTTGCGAATAAAAGCAATATACAACAAAAAGTAATGAAAAAAATAAATTGCATAAGATACCACTAGCAATTCAAAATCTATAAAACAAATATTTCGCGGAGAACATTCTAAACAGACTGATAAAGGGTTATTGGACTGGCAGACACAGAAATTAGACATCTTCTGATATCTTCCTGCAGATCTTATTTTATGAATGGTCCTGTTAACTTGCATAACAGTTTCTGGCATGGAGAGAACAATTAATGCCACTTATTATAAAACAAAACAGTCTTCTGAGCTTCTAAAACGAATGTTCTTTCCTCTCCTTATTATAACATAACACCCTTCAACTTGCCTCCTTGAAAAATCATTGTTCTGATTAAACATAGCGAGACAGACAAACCGTCTACTCCATGGCTCAGATATCAAGGTAAAGCTAATTTTTTTATAACTAATTGTATTCAAACAAGTTAAGTGACACTGAAAAAGGTCCACATTCTTTACATATTTTTCTGTGCTTTCTTGGTCCATTGGTCCACACTCAGAAGTGCCTACACATATCTACAACAGGTTCCAGTATACTCTGCTTTGCATAAGCTGGCAGTGGTTCTGATCAAGTAATGCCCAGACACTGCCAAGTAGTGTTGGAGGTTGCCGTTAAATCCCACCACCTCACATTCTGATTGGAAATCATTATAACAAGCTGTCTCCATGACCAATAGGAATGTGTGGGAGACAAGCTTCAGAAAGTACTGACGTTTTTATTATTCAGAATGGCGTGGCAGATGCTAAAAGGTGCTGCCACTGGGTTCCTGAACCCCATACTGTACCTCTTATAAGCTTTTTAGTACTCTTAAAGCGGGGGTTCACCCTATCGACCAAAAAAAAAAATATTTTTTTTCTTTTACCTTAAAATCAGGCATTGTAGCGCGAGCTACAGTATGCCTGTCACGAATTTTTTACCCCCGTACTCACCTTGTAGTCGTCCATCGAAGATACCGGGGAATGGGCGTGCCTATGGAGACGGAGGATGATTGACGGCCGGCTCTGGCGCGTCACGCTTCTCCGGAAATAGCCGAAATAGGCTTGGTCTTCACGACGCGTGCGCATAGCCTGTGCGCAGGCGCCGTGAAGAGCCGAGACCTACTCCGGCTGTCTTCGGGGAGAGTGACGTGCCAGGGCCGGCCGTCAATCATCCTCCCTCTCCATAGGCACGCCCATTCCCCGCGGGAGCCGGAATCTACGATGTCGGTTTACAATGTGAGTCCGGGGTTAAAAAAATCGGGACAGGCATACTGTAGCTCGCGCTACAATGCCTGTCTCGATGGTAAAATGTGTCGGGGGGGGGGGGTGAACTACCGCTTTAAGCTAGCCATAGATGGTTCAAATCTCGGCTGGTTTTCAAATCATCTATGGGTAGGCTGAATGTACCAAAGTTGATCTTGTGGATGGGGGAATCAAGTGATTTTCTTTCCTGCAACCCGTTTCTTTCCTGCAAATCTATGGCCAGTCTTTATTTGATTTTGGACATTAATTAGGGTTAATTCCTGGATCACCCAGCTACATGGTAAAGCCCACTAGGGGGAAGTGTAACCAGGGACCAATGATGCTGGTCTTAATTTTGGGTAACAAATTGGAGGTCAATAAAAGGGGTTGTAAAGGTTCATTTTTTATTTTATAAATAGGTTCCTTTAAGCTAGTGCATTGTTGGTTCACTTACCTTTTCCTTCGATTTCCCTTCTAAATGTTTTTTTTTTTCTTTGTCTGAATTTCTCACTTCCTGTTTCTCCTCAGTAAGCTTGCCCCCATCATCCGAGCTGTTCTGGCTGGGGGTTAGTCAGCCAGAACAGCTTATTGAGGAGGAACAGGAAGTGAGAAATTCAGACAAAGAAAACATAGAAAAAAAACATTTAGAAGGGAAATCGAAGGAAAAGGGTTAGTGAACCAACAATGCACTAGCTTAAAGGAACCTATTTAGAAAATAAAAAACAAACCTTTACAACCCCTTCAAGAAATTCAATAAACCTCATTAAAGATGGACAGAGGATTATTGGCTAGGGGTATATGAAGTTAATCACA
The DNA here is from genome assembly GCF_905171775.1 of Rana temporaria. Taxonomy (NCBI): domain Eukaryota; kingdom Metazoa; phylum Chordata; class Amphibia; order Anura; family Ranidae; genus Rana; species Rana temporaria. The sequence continues at coordinate 230,688,916 of NC_053489.1, forward strand.
CCATTCACCTTAGATTGGGATGATTGGATAAGAGAGGATTATCTATTGTCTATGGGTGTAGCAGGTACATTAAGGTTACCCATAAACATAGATAGTGCTCATGAGACTTGTGGTCAAACCCCCCCAAAAAAAAACACCTTTTCCTGATACACATTTTACAAATTTGCTGTTTTTGAGTGAGTGAGTGAGAAACTTATATAGCGCAACACTGAATCGTCTCTGGGCGCTTGGTATCCAATTCACCTACTGTACATTTGCCTTCAGAAAAATGTGTTTTAAGTTTTTTTCTGAAGGCCAGGTGATTCACCTCCATTCGGATGCTGGATGGTAAAGCGTTCCATAGTCTAGGTCCTTGGACTGCAAATCTTAGTTCTCCTTGGACTTGTATCTGGCTTTGGGTATCTGGAGTAGATTTTGGTCGGTGGATCGAAGAACGCGATTGGTGTTGTGACATTTTAATTTTTCGCATTGATATTGGGGGGCCATTCGTTGAACACACTTATGCGTCAGAGTGCTTTAAAGGTAATTCTGTCTTTTACTGGTAACCAATGAAGGGATCTCAGTGAAGGTGAGATCGATTCCCAAGGTTTTTTCCCAGTCACGAGTCGAGCGGACGTATTTTGAACGACTTGCAGACGAGTGATTTGGTATTTTGGGAGTTTGAGGTACAGGGCATTTGCATAGTCGAGTCTGGAGTTGATAATTGTTCCCACCACGACTGCTATGTCTTCTTTCGGGATAAAGGGAACGAGTCTATGTAGTAGGCGCTGCAGATGGTGGGATCCGCTGTCTACTGACCCTATTTGTGCATCCATTGTCATGTGGGTGTCAAAAATGACTCTGTGACTTTTGACTTTGGTGCTAGGGGTGATGATTTGTCCCAGAATGGGCGAGGGTGTCCATGTAAGTGCGGGAGATCTCTTCCGGTTGGCGTGAAACAGGAGAAGTTCTGTTTTAGAGCCGTTGAGTTTAAGATAACTCTTTGTCATCCAGTGTTCTATTAAAGTAATGCTGCGTACAGACGGTCGTTTTATGCAATGTAAAAATTACGTTTTCTGTGAAGTAAAAAACGAAGTTTTTGAAACTTCAATTTTCAAAAACGATGTTGCCTACACACCATCGTTTTTTCACAGTGCTCTAGCAAAGCGAGGTTACGTTCACCACGTTTTTCCATTGAAGCTCGCTTCATAACTAGCTTCTGGGCATGCGAGGGTGTAAAAACGTTGTTTGAAACGTCGTTTTTTGCTACACACGGTCAATTTCTGTGAAGTAAAAAACAACGTTTTGAAAAACGACACATAAAATTGAAGCATGCTTCAATTTTTTTTTGGTCGTTTTTCAGAAGACATAAAACGATGTTTTCTCCCACACACGGTCAATTAAATTGACGTTTTTAAAAACGTCGTTTTTTTAACATCGCATAAAACGACCGTCTGTACGCGGCATAAGGCATTTCTCTAGTTTTTGTTTCAACATATATAATTATCTAAATTATAATCTTCTTCAACAAATCTTATTTTTATATATTCACTGTGTGTTGTAATTGATTGACAATGAAAGATTGTTTCATTATGCCATACATGCTATAAAGCAGTTGTAAATGTTTAAACCTGTCCGGCTTTTAGATTTTACCTAAAAATGTTTTAAATGCTGCCCAAGCTGCCTTCATGCAAACCGATATTTCTTCATCATGGTCAAAATATCAGATTGATGCTGGTAGCATTTGATTTTGAAACTGGATTCTATCACTCTGGGGTGTCTACTGCCGTATAATTGGGATGGGTACAGATTGCCGAGGTACAGAAAACTGCAGTATAAGGTCATTTAATGATCACCTCAGCCTGCAAAAATATGTATTCTTCAATTAAAGACACTGGACAGTATACAGACTGACAGGAGCATTATGAAATTGGAATGACAATGTTTTACCATTCATCAGATCCAAGATGAAGCAGAGTTTGTCAGGCGTATGGAAGGCATAAGTCATGCACACTATGAACGGACAGTCCTAAAAATAAAGAAGAAAAAAAGATATTTAAAAAAAATGCACTAAAGAACATTTACAGTACTGTGGAGCAATAGATTCAACAATTATACATACTACGATATATATGCACAAGCATTATTTCAAGCACCTACATATTTAGCAATAGCATACAACCACAAAACTATATAAAACCAATGCTTGATCATAATTGGATTTTAGGAATCAATAAACAAACAAAAAAAAAAAACACACAAAAACGCTGTCTTCTAATCTCATTTACATTGTATATCTTTTTTTGGTTGGCAAACCTTTACCAGTTGTTTTCTTTGATACCTATAACAAAATCATAAATTCCAAGTTCTGTAATATGCATGTCTCTTCTTGACATGTGAGAAAACTGGTATACCATTTTTACTGTGATACGCAAAGGATATCTGCTGCAGATATACCCCATTATCGTCTCAGGTGGGTAGCAAAGAAATCATATGGATATAATCTAACCAGCTATTTGCACAGCAGCTAGAGAAGCAGAACGTAAAGGTATCCATTGACTTAAAGGGTCACTAAAGGAAAACATTTTTTTTGCTGAAATTACTGTTTATTGGGTATAGAGACATAAAAGTTAACGGATTTCTTTTAAAAATGATTAAAAATTGAATTTAATCTATCATATAATGTGCCTCTAGTTTCACTTTTGATTTTAAAGGTACATACATGAAGTTCCGGGTGAGAGGTGAGTCGGGAAGACTCACATAACAAAAACAAACAAATCCAGGGCAGTGTTTTGTTTTTAAAATGAATCTGATTGGTTCTGATGAGTTTTAGACACACAGTAATGACAGCTTAGACCACCGTGAAAATCTCCCAGTACCATGGTTATAAGGAAACAGGCAACCAGGAAGTGTGGAGATCACAGCAGAATTACAGCTACTTCAAAGCAAAAACTAACAATGAGGACATGAAACCAGGACTGCAGTAAGGTAAAGGAAGCTATTTAGCTAAAAAAAAAAAAATCCTTTAGTGACCCTTTAATCATGGTTTCTTTTGGAGATCCTAGATTCAATCAAATACCCCCTGCCAATATAGTCCCTGGAAAAAAAAGTCTATTGGTTGGGCTGCATTTTTCCAACACAGAACCGACCTTTACACATATAGTGATTTCTGGTAATTACATAAACATACACATACTAGACAAACACAACAAAAAATTGGGAACCTTAAAACGAATTGAAAGACATGATATCAATAATGGTCAGAAAGCATGCATGCAGGAATAAGCAGCTGATGTGCCCCAAGCCCATGATGCAAACTAACGATGTGGCTCAGGTTCCAGCTACCGCCAACGCTGGATCAGTCAGTTCAATAGTGGCTTAACAGACTGTGCCCGGAACATGCAATAAACAGGGAACTGGCAAGATCAACAAACATTTAAGCTGAGCAAAATGAAAACATTGGCAATATTTGATTGGAAATTTTCCTAAGGGTTTTTTTTTTTCTCAGTCATCTTCTACTGAATTTCAAAAGATACAAAACAAAAAATATGCAATGCAGAGAGAATAGGAATATCATTTCAATGGACCAACAAAATTCCCCAAGATTTAATGTCTCTGCAACACAGCCAGAGGTCATCAACAGTCACATTACATACGGTATTGCTAGATCTCTGTCCATCCACAGTGATCCAACGTAGCCCCTGAAAGCATTTGGACATACCCAGTGTACTATCCAGAACTTAAAATTGCTAGAGCACCTGTCACTATACGGGACTTCAAATCTAGTTTCTTAGGCTGATGTTTCAAAGGAGACAATCCAGTATTGCATATGTAAAGAAGAAATAAAGGGATGTTTAAGGATTATTTTTTGTTCTCTACAGGAAAGAATCTTTAAATATTGCTAGAACATGCCACACAACACAATTTACTGTCATTTACTCAAAGCTAAACTTTGTATTTGTAAACTTGTTTTTACGATTGTGAATAAGCTTTCTTGAATGCACAAATGGCTTCTGAGGAAGCGGTTTATCCACGAAACACGTAGATCTCTTTGAAGTATACAGATGGCTTGTTTCTGTGATGTATTTGAAGATATTAATGGTTGCTATATGTTTTTTAATTGTATTTAAAAAAATTATGTTTTTTTTTCATATTCACAACAGACAAACATGCTTTGCTCAATTATAGGAAATAAGTGACAAGAGGGGTATATCTGAATTCCCAAATCTTCTCTCATTCCTGTTTTTTCCATATATAATCGGGATGATACCCTGAATCACTTTATCACTGGATTAATTGTAGATATACACTACATTCCACATTAATTTCTTCAATATATTAAACTTATGCCCTGTACACACGATCGGTTCATCCGATGAAAACGGTCTGATGGATTTTTTCATCAGATATCCGATGAAGCTGACTTTCATCAGTCTTGCCTACACACCATCAGTTAAAAAACGATGGTGTCAGAATGCGGTGACGTAAAACACAACGACGAGCTGAGAAAAATTAAGTTCAATGCTTCCGAGCATCCGTCGACTTGATTCTGAGCATGCGTTGATTTTTAACCGATGAATTTCCCCACAGACGATCGTTTTTTTCTATCGTTTTTTTAACCATCAGATAATTTTAAAACAGGTTCTACGTTTTTTCACCGATGGGAAAAAAACTGATGGGGCCCACACACGATCGGTTCGTCTGATGAAAACAGTCCATCAGACCGTTTTCATCAGACGAACCGATTGTGTGTACACGGCATAAGAATTGTACTGGCCTGTGGAATGTCTTGCTTGTATGTCTCCTTTCCCCTAATTTTATGCCCACTCCTACTTCACTCAATTTTTTTTACTGTACTCTTACTGACTTACATTTTATAACAGTACTCGCTAAGCGATGTGCTCTGCCTTTCCCCACATATATGCAGAAACACCACATACTATTATGTATAGCACAGGTGTCAAACACAAGGTCCATGGGCCGAATCCGGCACTCCAGGCCATTTCATGTGGCCCTCGCACCTCTCCGGCAGCTGTAGGAGAGCTCCAGCCCTCCTCTGGTCCTCTTCCAGACCCCTGCTTTCTGATTTCAAGCAATGCATCCAGCTTCTTCCCAGCAGCAGCATATGGAAAGGAGGTGTGATGCAAGGGAGAATGGGGGACTTGACTTCTGATGGTGGGGTGGCTCTTGACATCTAATGTAAGGGGAGGGGGATGTGCTGGACATCTAATCTTACAGATACAACAGGCCCTTTTGGGAACAGTCATAATGCTGAGGCGGCCTACAATGAAATTGAGTTTGACACCCCTGATGTATAGTATCCGATAAAATGTTAAAGGTACAAATTTTAAATAATAATAATAAAAAAATGTGGTGGTGGGGGTAATAGATTTTTGAACAATACTACCCCATTGTAATATATAAGTACACATTCCCAATGTCTCCATCACTATGTAGAAGGCAGAAGATGTATTTGATTGAGACTTTGTTGATGTTTGTAGTATCTCAAAAGCAGAGCTTTTTTTCTCAGAAAATAGGTGCAGGAACTCAACCACGACCCTGTTTAGATTTCACAAACAGTAGAAGGGTTTTAAAGGGGCATTAAATACCAGAATTGCATTACATACAGAGTGCAGAGTTCAGGGGGTTACACACAGAGTGCAGAGCTGTCACTTGTAAACACAGAAACCAGACTTATGTGTTTACAAGTGATTGTGGTGACCCGGCACCAAAGGGTCTGAGCCAGAGGTGGTGGAACTGAGTTCCCCCAAGTTCCCCCTGAAAAAAAGCCCTTCTCAAAAGTAATTTGGTGTATTTTTTTATATTTTTATCATATCCTACAACTGAAACATTTTTTTTTTATAGAAGGACAAATAAAAATATAAGAAATATTTTATACACTAAAGCGGCACACTGTAGATAAAATATACTTTTTTTTTTAATTTGAGCAAGAAAATTGACATTTCCTGGACTAGCCACTTTTATTGAACTACAGGGGTTCACGCCCTGAACCCCCACTTCCGTCCACATCTATTAAAAATAATATTCTGCTCTGAGCCATTTACAGTGATCAGGGCTCTATGACCAATTTCAAATTTATACAGCTACGCCTGATTTCAGTGGGTTTTAGATCTGGAAGGGATAAGCAGTTCCACTGCATGGGAGCAGCCTCAGAGCTCCTTTGTCATTGTCTTTTGGAAAACCCTTTATCATACAATTACCATAACAACACAAGCATTGAAACTAAATAGCGGTATTTACACACACACACACACACACACACACACACACACCTTGCATCGCACCTTCTGTTCAGAGATCAGAAACATTTTAACATACCAGAAAACTAAGCGACAGAAAACAGTCTGGAGAAAAGAAATACAACACAATTCATTGCCGAGCAGTAGTACAGCAGACACGCTAGCAATGGCTGCCATGCAAGGCCACATAAAAGCCTCACTCTGAATGGGTCATGTTAATGCTTTCTTTTCTGTGCCATGCTCTGATATGCTGTATGAATTTTTTATCAGGAGCTGTATGCGTCACTGCGTGGAGAAGGTGCCTGGATCTGTCATCAGAACCACAGCTGCTCCCACCCCCCCACCCCCTGCACAGCACTCCACATCACCAAGCTAAATACATGTCTTTCACGCTCTAAATCAGGCAAAAACAATAGTGCAGTTAAGGAAAATTTGCTCAATTAAAATTACTTTTTTACATCTGGGATGTGCTACACTAAAAGGATTATAAAATATAAGCAAATAGCAATATTTCAGGAAGGTTGTATACTATAACTTTGCGCAAATCATATTGTATGTTTGTAATGTTATTCCTATTTAACCCCATTACCTGTATACAACACACCACTTTGTGACTACCAATCAAGGCAAAGTCAGCATTCACAAATCACCTCTTGCCTTCATTGCAATGCTATGCCCGAGTTTGCAACCTAGAATATAGATCATGTGGGCTCTAGTTACCAATGGCAGACCACGCTGTCCATTCTCTTCAGTGCATGTCTGGTGGACTTACAGTGAGATAAGAGAATCAGCAGGTCACATAGGAAGCAGAATATTTACATGTAATAAATTCAGTAGATATAGTTGTACCCAAGGCTGTATCCTGGCCTAGGCCAGCACTTTGCAGGGGGGCAGCACAGAAAGAGTCCCTGCCGGCTTGCGCTACACTGTTAGTGTAACACAAGCTGCTTCTAATTTTGACTGTCCTATCATCCTGGACCACAAACCTTTCTCACTGTGCTCAATGTTTTCTGCTGCACCACTGGCATAACTAGATTTTCATAGTCCTCTCCATAAAATTATCAGAAATTTGTGCTTAAAGTAGAACTATAGGCAACACTTTTTTTCTTTAATTTTGGATAGAGTGAGGGAGGGTTATAGCCCCTGTCAGTTTATTTTTTACCATCTCCGTCCAATTGCAGAGATTTCCCTTCATTTCCTGCCCCATAGCCAAACAAGAAGTGAGAGGAAATCGATGCAAATTAAGGGAATCAATCCCCCCCCCCCCCCCCGGCCCTAAGAACTAGTGTCCCCACTCAAAAATTTCAGGACAGGTCTTAAACAGAAAGGGGCGTGGCCTTGACAAGGGGTGGCTCATTTTAAATTAGGGGGTGCACAAGTTTAGTCAGGCCTAGGGCAGCACAAAACCTAAATACACCACTGGTTGTACCCATGAACATCATTGGCAACTAAGGCTCGTGTCACACTACTGCGATGCACATTTGTAGTGATTTTCAGTGCAATGCACAAAACAAAACCCCCAAAAATCTAGTAGAAACCTTGCTGGTGCTATCTGCATAAAAGTATTAATTATTTACATATTACAATTATAATTTTCAGTGTGATTATGTAGTCAGAATTTGATGTGACGTGGCTGCGTTTTTGCATGTTCTATGGGGCCAAGTTGCCCTGAAAATTGCAACAAAGTAGCACAGGAACCTTTTCCAAAATTGCACCATGCAATTCTGCACTATATATGGTCTCCCACAGTACACAGAAAATGGAAATGCAATTTTTTAAATAAATATAAACTGCCAAATATCTTTTCTCATCAGCAGTATATAGCAGTGTGTGGCTGAGTACTGGGTAAAGCCGAGTTTTCATTTTCCTATGACAGTCCTATGAGGCTGCGTGATTGCGGACTTTGTCTGGACAGTGCCGTTTGGCCCTTTGCCGATCCCATGCACCCTCCCCCCAAAAAAACCTCTCTAGCAATAAACACCAAACTGAGCATGTGCAGAGTGCCTCCAAGGCTCAGTTCTATCAGCAGATGGATTGGGGACAGTAAAAGGGGAGGATCAGAGAAGACAGGATCAAACAGTCACAATGCAGAGGAGTAACCCCTTAGTTTCCACAGTGAGTATCAAAAGCATGCTTTACTACATATACAGACTGATTTTACTAAATGTTTTTTTGTGTGTGTGTGTGAGAGAGAGGTGGAGATTTTCCTTTATTTCTTGTAGTGACACTGACAGTAAATAGAATCTTTAAAATAAACAGGCCACCTTATTAGCAAAGTGAAGAAGGGTTAGAACCAGTCCAGTTTACAATAATACAGGTCACAATAATATATATTATATACACACACACACACACACACACACACACACACACACACACACACACACACACACACACACACACACACTGCTCAAAAAAATTAAAGGAACACTTTGAAAACATATCAGATCTCAACGGACACAAATCTTATGCTGGATATCTATACTGGTATGGACTGGGTAATGTGTTAGGAAGGAAAGGATGGCACATCATTTGATGGAAATGAAAGTTATCAACCTACAGAGGGCTGAATTCAAAGTGAACAAATTATGCAGCTAACTAGTTCATTTTGCTGAAATTTCATTGCAACAACTCAAAATGGTCCTTAGTAGTTTGTATGGCCCCCAAGTGCTTGACAACATCAGGGCATGCTCCCAATGAGACGATGGATGGTGTCCTGGGGTATTTCCTCCCAGATCTGGACCAGAGCATCACTGAGCTCCTGAACAGACTGAGGTGCAACCTGGCGGCACCAGATGGACCGAAACATAATGTCCCAGAGGTGTTCTTTTGGATTTAGGTCAGGTGAGTGTGGGGGCCATTCAATGGTATAAAATTCTTCATCCTCCAGGAACTGGCTGCATGCTCTTGTCACATGAGGCCGGGTATGGTCGTGCACCAGGAGGAACCCAGGACCCACTGCACCAGTGTAGGGTCTGACAATGTGTCCAAGGATTTCATCCCGATACCTAATGACAGTCAGGGTGCCATTGTGTAGCCTGTAGAGGTCTGTGCGTCCCTCCATGGATATGCCTCCCCAGACCATCACTGACCCACCACCAAACCGGTCATGCTGAACGATGTTACAGGCAGCATAAAGTTCTCTGCAGCTTCTCTAGACCCTTTCACGTCTGTCACATATGCTCAGGGTGAACCTGCTCTCGTCTGTGAAAAGCATGGGGCACCAGCGGCGAACCTGCCAATTCTGGGGTTCAACGGAAAATTTGCAGTGAGCACAGAGCACACTAGAGGATGTCGGACCTCGGGTCCCCCCATGAAGTCTGTTTCTGATTGTTCGGTCAAAGACATTTACACCAGTGGCCTGCTGGAGGCAATTTTCTAGGGCTCTGGCAGTGCTCATCCTGTTCCTCCTTGCACAAAGGAGCAGATACCGGTCCTGCTGATAGGTTAAGGACCTTTTACGGCTCTGTCCAGCTCTCCTAGAGTAACTGCCTGTCTCCTAGAATCTCCTCCATGCTCTTGAGACTGTGCTGGGATACACAGCAAACCTTCTGGCAATGACACGTATTGATGTGCCATCTTGGAGGAGTTGGACTGCCTGGGTAACCTTTATAGGGTCCAAGTATCGCCAGTACGGACACTGACCCTAGCCAAATGCAAAACTAGTGAAAAACAGTCACAAAAGATGAGTAGGGAAAAAAATGTCAGACACCTCGACCTAAAAAAAACATTCCTTTTTTGGAGGTCGTCTCATTGTTGCCCATCTAGTGCACCTGTTAATTTCAATTAACAGCAAAGCAGCTGAAACCGATTAACAACCCCCTCTGTATACACCCCTCCCCCTCTGCTACTTAACTGACCAGATCAATATCCCAGGAGTTCTGATTCAAAAGTGTTCCTTTAATTTTTTTTGAGCAGTGTATGTAATTATATACATTATATATATATATATATATATATATATATATATATATACACACACATACATACATACATACATACATATACACACACACACACACACATTGTATGTATATATATATATATATATATATATATATATATATATATATATATATATATATATACACATACACACACACACACACACACATACACACACACACGTACGTACAAATACACATACCCCGGCTATTTCATTAGGTTTACCCGTTCAATTGCTTGGTAACAAAGATTACTAATTAGCCAATCACATGGCAGCAACTCAATGCATTTAGGCATCTAGACACGGTGAAGACAACTTGCTGAAATTCAATTTGAGTATCAGAATGGGGAAGAAAGTGACTTTGAACATGGCATAAGGTTGTTGGTGCAAGATGAGCTGGTCTGAGTATTTCAAAAACGGCTGATCTACCAGGATTTTTACACACAACCATCTCTAGGGTTTACAGAGAACGGTCCGAAAAAGAGAAAATATCCAGTGAGCGGGGGTTGTGTGGACGAAAATGTCTTGTTGATGTCGGAGGTCAGAGAAAAATGGGCAGACTGGTTCCAGATGATAGAAAGACCACACCTAGTGCCACACCTAGTGCCACTACTGTCAGCTAAGAACAGGAAAAGGAGGCTACAATTTGCACAGGCTCATGAAAACTGGGCAATAGAGGATTGAAAAAACGCTGCTTGGTTTGCCGAGTCTCAATTTCAGCTGCGACACTCAGATGGTAGGGTCAGAATTTGGCGTAAACATAAAAGCATGGATCCATCCTGCCTTGTATCAACGATTCAAGCTGGTGGTGTAATGGTGTGGGGGATAATTTCTTGGCACACTTTGGGCCCGTTAGTACTAACTAAGCATCAATTAACTGCTTCAACACTGGGCATTTTTACCCCTTCCTAACCAGGCCAATTTTCAGCTTTCAGCACTGTCACACTTTGAATGACAATTGTACAGCCATGCAACTCTGTACCCAAATTAAATTTTTATAATTTTTTTCACATAGAGCTTTCTTTTGGTGTTATTTAATGACTGCTGGGTCTTTTATTTATTGCAAAAAATAAAAATAAAAAAATAAATAATACAATTAAAAAAAAAAACGGGAAAAAAAGTTTTTGTCAGAAAATGTTGGAAAAAAGTAATTTTTCTCCTTCACCGATGTGCACTGATGAGGCAGCACTGAAAGACACCGACAGGCTGCACCAATTGGCATTGATGAGGTTGCACTAATATGCTGCACTGATTGGCACCAATAGGTGGCACTGATGGGCAATGATGGGTGGTACTGATGAGCAGAAATTGATGGGCACTGAATGGCAGCAATGACTGGCATCACTGATAGAAAATTTGATTAATGTCTAAACCGTTGGCAACAAAACTGAGAACACCCCCCCTCCCCCAAGTCAAAATGTTCAAATTGGGCCCAAAGGGTCAATATTTTGTGTGGCCATCATTATTTTCCAGCACTGCCTTAACTCTCTTGGGCATGGAGTTCACCAGAGCTTTACAGGTAGCCACTGGAGTCCTCTTCCACTCCTCCATGACAACATCACAGGGCTGGAGGATGCACTCCTCCACCTTCCTTTTGAGGATGCCCCACAGATGCTCTATAGGGTTTAGGTCTGGAGACATGCTTGATCAGTCCATCACATTTACCCTCAGCTTATTTAACAAGGCAATGGTCATCTTGGAGGTGTGTTTGGGGTCGTTATGATGGAATACTGCCCTGCGGCCCAGTCTCCCAAGGGATGGAATCATGCTCTGCTTCAGTATATCACCGTACATGTTGGCATTCATGGTTCCCTCAATGAATTGCAGCTCCCCAGTGCCGGCAGCACTCATGCAGCCCCAGACCATGACACTCCCACCACCATACTTGACTGTAGGCAAGATACACTTGTCTTTGTACTCCTCACCTGGTTGCCACCACACACACTTGACACCATCTGAATCAAATAAGTTTATATTGGTCTCATCAGACCACAGGCCATGGTTCTAGTAATCCATGTCCTTAGTCTGCTTGTCTTCAGCAAACTGTTTGTGGGCTTTGTGCATCAGCTTTAGAAGAGGCTTCCTTCTGGAACGACAGCCATGCAAACCAATTTGATGCAGTGTACGGTGTATGGTCTGAGCACCAACAGGCTGACCCCCCCACCCCTTTAACCTCTGCAGCAATGCTGGCAGCACTCATACGTCTATATCCCAGGGACAACCTCTGGATAGGACACTGAGCATGTGCACTCAACTTCTTTGGTCGACCATGGCGAGGCCTGAGTGGAACCTGTCCCGTTTTAACCGCTGTATGGTTTTAGCCACCATGCTGCAGCTCAGTTTCAGGGTCTTGGCAATCTTCTTATAGCCTATGCCATCTTTATGTAGGGTAACAATTTTTTTTTTCAGATCCTCTGAGTTCTTTGCCATGAGGTGCCATGTTGAACGTCCAGTGACCAGTAAGAGAGAGAGATTACACCAAATTTAACACACCTGCTATCCATTCAAACCTGAGACTTTGGAACACTAACGAGTCACATGACAGCAGGGGGGGGTCTAGTTGGGCCCAATTTGGACATTTTCACTTAGGGGTGTACTCACTTTTGTTGCCAGCGGTTTAGACATTAGTGGCTGTGTGTTGTTATTTTGAGGGGACAGCAAATTTTATTTATACAAGCTCACTACTTTACATTGTAGTAAAGTGTAATTTCTTCAGTGTTGTCACATGAAAAGATATAATAAAATATTTACAAAAATGTGAGGGGTGTACTCACTTTTGTGAGATACTGTATGTAGGCACTTTCAAAGTCAAAACAATAAAAAGAAAAATTATGTAAAAATCATTTCATGTGCTCGCCTAGGGAAAGCTGGGCATCCGACCTCCTATTTAAAAGTAGCTTCAACACATTGCTGCAATGCCTTGTCAGATTTGAATCTTTGAATCTTCTGCTTTCTCAGAATCCCACAGTGAGAAACAAGTAATATCAAGGGCGCCTGCAGGAAGCAGACAAAAGCTAGAAGGACGTTGTGTAGGAAGCACTACATAACACTGATGAAGAAATACCTCTCTCTAAATCTGTTTGTGTATCATGACTGCAAGAGGGTGAAGCAAACAGACCAGAGCAGATGTTATTGCTGCAAGTACCTTAATAAGATGTACTGTGCAAAGTGACTAAAAACTGCCACCTCCCTGAAGAAAGTGATCTCTACATGGACTGCCGAGAACCACAAAGTGGAACCTGTGGAAGAGGGGCGATCACAACAACAAACAAGCTAAAAGGGAATTCCCAAATACACAGGCAAAAACAGGACTTTGAATGTGCCAACCACAACAAATCGAATATAAAACAGTCAAAATGTTTAATATCATATTAAAAAACAGAGTTTCATCTGATTAAAACCACATAAGAACAGGTATTAGACCTAGGCAGACAACAGTCGACAATGTGTGTGAATTTGGGAGTTCCCTGGAGACTTATGCCGCGTACACATGATCATTTTTCGGCATGAAACAAATTTAGTTTTTCAAATACGTCATTTAAAATGATCGTGTGTGGGCTTCACATCATTTTTCAGGTTCTGAAAAACGACAAAAAAAAAAAAAAACAGAACATGCTGCATTTTTTAACATCATTTTAAACTATGTCGTTTTTCAGGTTGTAAAAAATGATCGTGTGTGGGCTAAAACGACGTAAAAAACCTGCGCATGCTCAGAAGCAAGTTATTAGATGGGAGAGCTCGTTCTGGTAAAACTACCGTTCATAATGGAGTAAGCACATTCATCACGCTGTAACAGACAAAAAAGCGCGAATCGTCTTTTACTAAACACGGAATCAGCTAAAGCAGCCCAAAGGCGAATGGAACTTCCCTTTTATAGTGCCGTTGTACGTCACCGCTCTTTGCTAGATAATTTTTTAAAAACGATGGTGTGTAGGCAACATCGTTTTAATGATGAAGTTGGGAAAAAGTAATTTTTTCGGCATGCTAAAAAATGATCGTGTGTATGCGGCATTAGGCAGACAACAGTCGACAATGTCTGTGAATTTGGGAGTTCCCTGTAGACTTAGGCTGCATTCACACCTAGGCGTAGGTGATTTGCGGCGTTTTTTACTGCGATTTGCCGCGACAAAACGCAGTGTTTTTTACCGCGATTTTCGCTGGAGGGGTGATTACACATTGTGTAATATGGCCGAACGCCGAAGACGCCTGAAAAAAAGGGTCAGGGACTTGTTTTGAGCTTCAGGCGTTTCGGCGTTCGGCATGGAGATGTGAACCATCTCCATAGCCACAATGTTAAATCACCCCTCCAGCGTATTGCAGGTTGCAATAGCGGCGGGCGTCGGGCGTGAAAACGCCTAGGTGTGAATGGAGCCTTAGGCAGACAACAGTTGACGATGTCTGAATTTGGGAGTTCCCCGTAGACTTAGGCAGACCACAGTCGACGATGTCTGAATTTGGGCGTTCCTCGTAGACTTAGGCTGCATTCACACCTTCGCGTATGCGTTTTGCGGCGTTTTGTCCTGCGATTTGCCACGACAAAACGCGCCGCTTTAAACCGCGTTTTTTTTTTACATTGTATTGTCGGCTATGCGGAACGCCTAAGCCGCCCGATATGCGCGTCGAAAAAGGGTCCGGGACTTTTTTGAAATTCGGCGTTCGCCGTTCTATCGACATACGGCGTTCTGCGTTAGGAGATGTAAACAGTCTCCATAGAGAACAATGCAATTTTGACCCTCCGGCGTATTGTAGCGTCGGGCTACAGGCGACAAAATACGCCTAGATGTGAATGGAGCCTTAGGCAGACAACAGTCGACGATGTCTGAATTTGGGAGTTCCCCGTAGACTTAGGCAGACAACAGTCAACGATGTCTGTGAATTTGGGCGTTCCTCTTCTATGTTTTTGGTTGTGGTGCCCCCCCCCCCCCTTTTCCACAGGTTCCACTTTGTTGTTCTCTCCAATTATTAGTGGGATGGTGCAAACATGTGTATGTCTTTATGTGGCTCACACACTTTTGTGTATTCACCACTACATGGACTGCCCCAGAGGAGCAAATTATGGATTTAGGCAGCAATGATGTGAATGACTGCATGTCCCAGTCACTACTATTTGTTGCAAAACCAATCAGAGGATTGGCAGAGATGTTCTGTAACACAATAAAGCAATCAAAAATCTCCTTCATTGTTTAAGCCTATGACCAGTTAGAAAAATAAATGGCTACTTATGAATGAATATTGTAATCAGCTGCCTAAATAATATACAATCAAGTACAGCTCTGTGCCGACTGTTGTAGGTAAACAAGTTAAAACGGACAATTTAATAACCCATCTACATTACTGAAAGATATTATGTCTTAAAGAAAGGCTGAATGTGTTTTTTTCCCATCTCTGTACAAGCTAATCATAACTGTGAAAAGAAGCAAAAGCCCACTGTGATACTCTGGTCATTACAGCTTGAAAAATGACCAATTAAGAGCCATTTCTGTGGGATGGCTGATAAATGAGACAATGTAATATCACAGAAATTGATCAGACCTTTTGTTGTAGATAATTATCTGTTTGTACATGCCACCCGCTGACTGCAGTTATCATCCAATGGGTCATGCACAAAATTATAGCGCATGTAATTTACTACACCTCTGCTTCCACAACGCAGTACAATTATTTTCTACAAAAAGTTATGCGTGGCAGCTGACACCCTAAACATAAAACTTTTATTGAGATTAAAATAGCTGCTTCTGGGCAAGTGCATGATGGGTATGAATAAATAATTTACATTTGCTATCAGCAGCCTTTGGTCTTTGTACGTCTGCTTTACACAGCAATTCATTTTTATACAGCAAATTTTATACCAGTCAGGAGTATGGCATGACAATCCACAAACAACTAGTAATCTAATAGTTGCATACCTCAGTTAGATTAAACAGTTTCATAGTGATTTACATATGGCTTTGAAATAGGTTTTATTCTTAGTTTCTGATATGGAAAAAAAAAAAACACAAGCAGCAGTAAAACAAAAGTGATAGGTAAACCCGTACATTGCTCATTCAAGAAAAGTAACAGGTCTGCTTGAAGCATAACTAAAACACAAAAAGGCGACATTAAGGCTTCATTTCCATGGACGTTTTTACAGACACTTTTCTGAGCGTTTTTTGCAGCTTAAAAACGGCTCTCCATGTTAGTCTATGGCCTCATGCCCACCATGACGTTTTTGAGCAGTAGATGGCTGAGCCGTTTTTAAGCTGCAAAAAAAAAAAAACAGGACCAGTGCGTTCTGAAGCTCCAGCGTTAGAGCTGTAAAAACGCTCAAAAACGCGCAAAAATGCTCAAAAACGCTACCGCTGCGTTTTTGAGCTCCAGCTCCAAAATTTTTTTTGGGGGAAAAAATAAATAAAAATAAAACATGGACAGGCGTTTTTAAGCTGTAAAAAAAGGCTAAAAACATCCATGGAAATGAAGCCTAAGCAGCTTAAAAAGGCGCTTAGATGTGGCAGTTGCATTCGTTTTCATTATCCCAGTTAAGAACATTTTTAGCAAGTACAGAAAAAACCTGTTGATCTTGCCAATGTTTCCTTGTCACTTCCTTAGAGATGAAGGGGAAGCAAAAACTATTATTCCCAACACCCCGTGCATGCATTGCAGATTAACAAAGGCAGATGTACTTAAAGTCTAATGCCGCATACACGCGATCGGAAATTTCCAACAACAAATGTTCGATGGGACATCAGACATTTGCTGTCGGAATTTCCGACAACAAATGTTTGGAGAGCTGGTTCTCAATTTTTCCGACAACAAAAGTTTTTGTCGGAAATTCCAATCGTCTGTAGCAAATTCCGACATATAATAAAAAAAAAAAACATGGCTACACCACAGACTGGTATGGTCAGAGTTTGCAAAATATAATTATTATTATTATATATTAAAATATAATAATAAAAAAAAAACCTGGCTACACCACAGACTGGTATGGTCAGAGTTTGCAAAAGGGCCAAGGACCCACGACAGCACTCAACAGCCCAGGTACCCAACACGGAGTCGTAAATGGAAAAGGAGAGAGTCATCTGCTGCAGCAGGCAAATTGGGAGGTGAACAAAAAGGTACCTATATACAGTATATAGAGATTGAGGGGTAAGACATGGGCAAAATAAAATTTACTCAAGGGAAAAAAAATGAATTTTACTGTCAATTAAATCTTTTTTTCCTAGGCAACAATAGCCACCATTGCAAAGATCACACATTTAAGGAATCAATTCAAGCTATTATGAATAAGGCCTCTTTCACACGGAGCAGACCGTTTTTGTGTCCGCTCCGTGTGTGTCCGTCGGCTCAGCGGGGATCCTCCGTAATCCCCGTCCGAAAAACCGGATCCCGACGGACGCGGATGGTTGCGGACGCTCCATCCGCTAACCGACACAATCCCATAGGGATGCATTACAAGTCCGTAAATGGACTTGTAATAAACAGACGAACGGTCCGCTAATGTGAAAGGGGCCTAATTGTATTTCGATATTGTATGTCTATTTTATGATTTCTACTTCTATAGCCATGATACTATACCATTTTACCAGCAAATAATGTGTTTATCGCTAGTGCATTTGTCTAAAATTAAAAATCAACAATTACCGTAAATAAATTAACTGTATTCAAAACCTGAAACCAATTATCAAGTATGGCCAAACTATTTAATGTCTTTAAACATATTGTAAGGCTTATGATGGACACCTGATAAATGCTTGTAATTTTATTTTTTTTCCATATAGTGACAGTCCCTAATCTAGGGCTTTTAAAAACAAGGGATGGTAGCAGTCCTTGCAATATCATACTACATTTGTCATGGGGACAAAGGAGCAGATTATCAACTGGATGTCAGATGTGACATGTTGATGGATGCAGGTAAAATTTCAGTGTTGCAGCCCTACAAAGGCAACCCACAGTGGTCCTAAACTGCCAAAGTACAACAGGGGCACTCCATTTATGGGAGGATTTTAGAACTGTCCTCTGTGCTTTAGGGTAGGCCACAAGACTGGGGAACTGTAAAACACAACAGCCATCAGTCAAGAAAAGAAAAAAACGAAACAAATTTTTCCGCTTATACATAAGGGTGTAAAGATGTTCTGACATAACAGATGTCAGTAATCGGTTACAAAATATTTCATACAAAATATTCCCATACATTCAATATTTAGCAAAGTACAGCTTTTGGTGGGTTCAGATTACAGCGGCAGCCTGAGGCCCATCGAGTCGACATCTGTTCTTTTGCATTCTACTGTAGACCCCTTGTTAAGGTTCAATTTATAACATTTACTTATTTCAGCTTTAATTTATGCAAGGTATACTTATTCATATTACTCATTCATCCATTCCCAACCCACAAGAAGCAATGGATTTTTTAAAGTACATTTGTAAACATTAATATTTACATGGCATTTGCCACAAAAGAAAACCATGTACAAGATTACACTGGGTTCCAACTTTTTAATTAGTTGTAATACAAAGATGCTTTTTTTTTTTTTTTTTTTTTTTACACAGGGTGTGCTCCGTTGGAGTCCACCTGCTCAGTGGGGAATCTGTCCGCTAATGCGCACTAAGCAGACGGATGGCTGGTCCATATTCGCTCCGCTTATGCAGAGCAGACACAGCCTGCTCTCTTCTATGGGCAGTCGAATGTAAACAGGCCGTGTGAAATCCCTCGCTCCTGCTTCACTCCTCCTCCCTCTTGGCAGTGAATGTGAGCCAATCAGGGAGCAGTAGAGCTGCAACCAATTGGAGGCAGGGAGAAAACTTGCATGTAGACAGAACTACAGTACCCACATTTCCCTGGACACCAGAGAGACAGGACTGCTTTTTCGCAGGCAAAAGAGGATACTGTGAGGGCTTTGCAGAGAGGGGAGTGAGAGGTGTAGAACAACTGTCAGGGTCTGTGTTCTACGCTAGAGGGCTACTATACACAGTAAGAGAGAGAGAGTTGCTGTACCCTGTGAGTAAAGGAGCCAAAAGAGTGAGCGACTGCAAGCCTTCTGTGTGAGGGGACTTGGAGCAGTGCCGACCAACTGCTTGGTGTCTGCCCACATGTCAGGGGCCAAATGACTGTGAGACCGAGATTTCCCCTGCTGTACAGGAACCTAGAGCTGGAGGAACCCTTTGCTGATAAAGCCTTCAGTCAGGGAGAGCCCGAAAGGGACTATTTGTGAGGACTAGAACTTCTGGAACAATCTTCTGACAGCTAACCAAGTACATAGGACCAGGCCCATTACCTGCCAAGAGTGATAAACTGAACTATACATTCTAAACTCTTGCCATACACAGTTAACACTACAGAGACTGTTCTTACCTAGCTGCTCATCTGTAACTCATCACCCACATTCTTAAAGGGATAGTTCACCACTGACAAAAGGGCCCCACCAAAAGCCAGCTGCTATTGACTAATCTGGCGCCTTGTACATTAGTCAACTTCCGGGGTGCCCCTTATTAGGCACCGTTGGCACATCCATTAAAGAGCTGCAAGCCCAGAGTGCACCTAAGATTGCCATTATTGTGTTAACTGATCCTATCACTGTCAGTTACTGGTTACATCAGTTGAGCTTGATTTAATAGTGCCACAATTAAGTTTAAAGTATTACTAAAGGCAGATGGATTAGTAAGTGGAGTGGAGTTGGATTTGAAATCCGTCAGTGTTTTTTTTTTTTTTTTTGCAGTCTGTGCCCCCATTAGGGAGACTCCCCCTCTCTATTTGTCCTGCTTACCATTATCTCTTAAAGTGAAAGTAAAAAGAAAAATGCCAAATTTTGGGTTGTCACTAGAAAAGTAAAAGAGAGGAAATCTTCCAATGGGGACACTAGTTCTGGTGGCCTTTGGGGGTCCCCAATGAATTCCCTAAATTTGCTCTTACATACTTTTTGGCTAAGGGACAGTAAGTGAAGGGACATCTCTGCAATGGTAGAAGAGATCAAACAAGGCTTAGAGTTGCAATACACAGCAGAGCTGCAGATCTGGCATCTGCCAGCTTTTACGCTGGCCATAGATTAATCAAATAGTATCCATGCACTACACATGTGTGGATGAAGAACCTGTTCATGTTTTTCCATTCAGCCCAGTGGCTAAATGAGAAAAAAAAAACATATACGGTATATATATGGCCAAGCCTGAGAGGGGTCGAGAACAGGGTGGGTTCTGTGTGCACAGTCATGCTCATGTCACCTCTGTGTGGTGTCAGAGCTAAATACTAATGCTTCTCCTTGCCATCAGCATGGTTGGATAGTGATGGAGGGGGCGAACAATCCAACCACACTACTCAGCAATTAAAGCAAAGATTTGCATGGGACCAAGTGTGATGTGCACTGGGTCCCCTGGAGAGTTTAACAAACTTATTTTTTTTTATTATGGTGATGGTTCATCTTTAAAGCTTTTATGAGATTTTAGAGATTGAGCTTACATCTACATGTGAAGAAATATGTCCATAAACTAATAGATGTTTTCATATATTGAGTTTACATCTACATGTGAAGAAATATGTCCATAAACTAACAGATGTTTTCACATATTTGCCTGGAGTTGCTTGTTTAGGCAATAAGAAGCTCAATAGCATCTCAGTGCATTTATTAGTATTCCTTTATAAAAGAACTGACACAAAGATTAACATTTACTAGATATAATAGAACTACATCTATACATTGTCAACTAGGCAGCTCACCACAGCCAGTAAATGATGGGTTTATGAACATGAGTTTTGAAATTAGCTGTCACCAAATGCTTTTTTCCCCTAGTCAAACATAATTTCCAGCGGCATCAATTATTCATGGCAGGCTTAGATCTTTCATTTGTGTGAAAGGCTTTCTAGCCTCAGCAATATGAAACTACACAATTGTATGTCACAAGTGGCTATTTAAAAGTGTTTGCTTAATAAGCAGAACGTCTGTCAGATGTATATTAACAATACTGAATATCAAGGTGAGAAAGAGGAAACACCTTTGTCTTTGTTCTTATGTTGACACTTGACACATTCTCTTTTTCTGGTCAATGTGATACATATTTCTTGTCATGTATACACAACTGAATCAATGGCAAATATATGCTAAAAAAAAAAAAAAAAACGAAAAGGAAAATCTGTTCTTTTTACATGCATATGTTTATGTACATTCAGAAAGTCCTATTTCAAATAGTTTATTATTTCTTAATAGAAAATGTTTGCAGTGGAACTCTTGACAAAACTTTGGATACTCAATTGTACTCTAAACGTCATTCTACAGCTAGTCTCCACAAATACTCTCAAACACATGATTTATGTGAATTTAGTACACAATTTTAAAAAGTCAAATCACATCCAATGATAAGCAGATTAGTGTTGTAAAACATGCATGCTGAACTTATTCTGAGCTCGACAGACCGTTACGAAAAAGGTGTAAGTAGATTGAGACAAGTCAAGGGGAGTAAACTGCATAATTCCCTTGCTCTATAGAAGGAATTACAAGCACATGTAGCATTTATCCTTTTACTTCCCTTCCAGGAAAAAAAATCTGCTCTAAATGCAAGGTATGTCTTTCAACTTTGGTACGTTGGTGTAAAACGTATGGACACAAACTCAAACGTCTGTATGATAAGACCTGTGAAAACCAGTGACAAATTCATATTTCTATGTCACATATGAACAACTGTTATAGAGTAGCTATTAGGGTTAATACAATTTTTTTGTGCCGACACCCTCTCTGGAGTTGTTGTTTAATGCCAAAGACCAGTGGTATTATGGATCACAACTTCTACTGGTATTAGGAAGTTGTGGCATACCCACCACCCTCTAAAACCTAACAATTGGTGCTACAGTGCCTTAAAAAAAAAAGTATTTATACCCCTTAAAATTTTCCACATTTTGTCATGTGATAGACCAACACAAAGTGGCACATAATTGTAAAGTGGAAGGAGAATGATAAAGGATTTTTTTTTTTTACAAATAAATATCTGAAAAGTGTGGGGTGCAATTGTATTCAGTCCCCTTTACTCTGATACCCCTAACTAAAATCTAGTGGCAACAATTGCCTTCAGAAGTCACCTAATTAGTAAATAGAGTTCACCTGTGTGTAATTTAATCTCAGTATAAATACAGCTGTTCGAGTAGCCCTCAGAGGGCTTAGTGAACAAACCGCTTAATGAAGGCCAAAGAACACACCAGACAGGTCAGGGATAAAGTTGTGGAAAAGTTTAAAGCAGGGCTAGGTTATAGAATAAAATACCAAAGCTTTGAACATTTCATGTAGCACTGTCCAATCCATCATCCCAAAATGGAAAGAGAATGGCAGAACTGCAAACCTACCAAGGCATGACCATCCACCTAAAAACTGACAGGTGGGCAAGAGGCCCATGGTAATGCTGGAGGAGCTGCAGAGATCCACAACTCAGGTGAGAGAATCTGCCTACAGGACAATGATTAGTCATGCACTCCATAAATCTGGTCTTTATGGAAGAGTGGCAAGAAGTAAGCCATTGTTGAAAGAAAGCCATAAGCAGTCCCATTTGCAGTTTGCGAGAAGCCATGTGAGGGACACAAACATGTGGAAGAAGGTGCTCTGGCCTAAGAGCTTTGGCCTAAGAGCAGGGACAGGGAAGCTTTGGTAATGATTAAGCACAAGATGTTTGTGTAAAACTCGTCTACGTGACCTCGTGTTTGTGTCTTTGGTGTTCTCACTTTGAACAATAAAAGGCAATCAGAATTCTTGGATGTGCAGCCATTTCTTTTCTTACAAGTTTCCCATGGAGGCCGGCCGGGGCTGGCACTCTACGAGATATTCCACCTCAGGTTATCATACACCTGGAGCAGTGGCTCTTTTTCTTTGTATAGGGACAGGGAAGCTGGTCAGAGTTGATGAGAAGATGGATGGCGCCAAATACAAGGCAATCTTAGAAGAAAACCTGTTACAGTCTGCAAAAGACATGAGACTGGTGCAAAGATTCACCTTGCAGCAGGACAATGACTCTAAACATACAGCCAGAGGTACAATGGAATGGTTTAGATAAAAGCATCTTCATGTGTTAGAATGGCCCAGTCAAAGTCCAGACCTAAATCGAATTGAAAATCTGTTGTAAGATTTGAAAATTGCAGTTCACAGATGCTCTTCATTCAATCTGACAGAGCTTAAGCTAAATGAGCAAAAATGTCACTTCTTTAGATGTGCAAAGCTGGTAGAGACATCCCTGAAAAGACTTGCAGCTGTATTTGGAGCGAAAGGTGGTTCTACAAAATATTGACTCAGGGGAGCTGAATTGGAATGCACACCATACTTTTCAGATATTTGTAAAAATGATCTTTCACTTCACAATTATGTGCAACTTTGTGTTGGTCCATTTAAAAAATACGTTTACATTTTTGGTTGTAACATGACAAAATGTGGAAAATTTCAAGGGGTACGAATACCTTTTCAAGACACTATTTGTTTATTATCTTCTTATATAATTATAACCTGCACCAGTCTATTCTTTTTACCAGCACTGGTCTATATTAAATATGTACTAGGTCCCCATGATAGGACCATACCTTATGTTAATGAGGTTGAACTTCTTGACCACATACTTTTATAAGTCGGTTGGTAAGCATGTTGCTACCTTTTCTTCTTTTTTTTTTTTATTTTCGTTTTCATTTTTTCTACGGTAACCCATACCGTCGAGGGCATGTCCCTCTGCTCCCTCCTGGCCAGGGGTGCAGCTGGTTCCCAAAAGGGGCGCCCGAGCCAGAGGGAGCAGATGCTAGGTACTTTATGCTACACGAGTGGGTTGAACACGTACTTGTTTCTCTAGCTCCCATTGAAGTTCATATTATAAGTTATATGTTTTTCGAAAAGGTATCCTTTGTTATGATGAAAACCAGCCCACCCAATGTGGGAGGTCTGGTTTATGTATCTTGATGTCTGCCTAAAATTCTTTAATAAAAATCTTATTGAACCTAAATATGTACTAGGTCCTCTGTGGAGTGCTCATATATTATGTGCACCTCTATACTTTGGTACCTTCTATAGTTTTTTTAATTGTTTTATTTTTTGTACGTTTTTGTTGTTTATGACGATACATGTGTACCATTTTTGTAAAACTATTCTGAATGTTAAAACATTTTTCAATAAACTATAAAAAAAAAAAATCTGGGATGACTACTCTAACAAAACAAAAACAGGGACAGTGACTATGAAAATATTATTTTACCTGGACCTAAAAAATATTCTATCATTGTCAAATAAAAACAAAAAATCCAGAAAGAATTTATAAAATTTTATACATCACTGAGCATGTCGACATTCCATCAAAAAGACAACAGCTAATTGTTTTACAGTAGTGTTCATGGTCCACTAAGTAACAACTGCATACAATTATAACTGTACAAAAACCATCTGCACAGCACAGTTCATATGTAAAATAAAATAATACATGGCCTGCATATAAAGCATCTTTCCACTCAGCACCACACCATTTGGAATCAGATAAAGAGTGACGGATATTGGATTAGGCATGTGATTGACTCTGGAGAAATTAAGTTCTAATGATATTACAAAGCTTATTTTTTTAAATAGAGTGTGTTTCCTATGCAACTCCATTGATTATACATTGAAAGGAAAGTGTTTTTTGAACAACAAACTTGGCATCCATCATAAAGGACAGTAACAGCCATTCTGCCAAAATCCTTGGTAACCATGGCAATGAAAGACAAATTCTAAGGTTTCTGTAATGCAGTTATTGTGCATCCAAAATTCAATGCCTCGGTAAAAGCGCTTCAAAGACATTTTCTGCATTAACTGTACATACTCACATGTAAGTGATCATGTACAGTGAAGGCATAGAGACATAAAGCTAAAAAAAAAATAAAACTCACCCCTGTGCTGACAAGGGATAGCATGATCCTTTCATTTAAGGCTAAGGTCTCTCCTTGTTTCATCTTGATCCTCTTCTTATCTAGACATTTCATTGCGTACCTAAGAGTATACATAGAACAACACATGTAAATCAAATTAATGTACAGTGCAAACAAATCCTTAGATTCCAAACATAAATCTAGCAGTTCACCTGTTAGTAAAGTTTTTGACATTTGTACTAGGATATTTTCAGAAGGTCACAGGAAAAAACAGGATTTTTGACTTACTTGAAAAACGGGTTTATTGGAGTACAGAACAAAGCTCAGTCTTAGATGATAAGAGGATACACAAAGGGGAGGGTCTTGTCTTCTGTACTTTACTCCAAGAAACATAACTTAAATGTCAAAAATCTTGTTTTCCCTAGCATTGTGCCTATGCAGTTGGCACAATATCACACATATTCTGGTATTGTCCAATAATTTAGCCATTTTGGGAAGATGGAACAATCAGACAACTGACTTTGGTAGACTTAAGCTGAAACCCTGCGGCGGGTCTTCTCCAGCTGACAGAAAGACCCATTTCAAAGTACAAATCTTTCCTCACCATTCATCTCTTAAACACAGCAAAGGCTTACATTCCTCTCCTCCAAAGGCAGACACAACTGCCAACAAGATCTCTATGATAAATGAAATCCTATACATCCAAGATCTCACACCTACTTGCACAAAAACGAAAAAAATTCAGGGAGACACGGAGGCCATAGCAATACCGCACAATTACTGATCCCTACATACAAGCAATAACCTGTGACCTCTGAACATAAATACTATCCAATGCTTGGTTCACACCTTTTTTATAAATCCAATCGCTTATTGCCTACCCCTAGGAAGTGGCACCCCCTGCCTCATCTACCCACTTTACTTCCCTCATACTACTTTCTACTGGAAATTGATACCCATATTTTTTCCCTATTCCCAAACAAGTAGACCTTGATATTTCTACGGATCTGTAATTTATGTCTTGCAAAGTTACTGGTAACTGTTATAATTACACACTCCGTTAAATTACTTTCTGATTGTTCAGAGTCTGCTAATGGCTCTCGTTGTGTATTTTTATATAGTGTTAAAAACTTCCAATTTAAAGGTTCAACATTTTTTTTATTCTGAAATGGTTACTACTATTTGATTCACTACTGAAATTGCTGTTAATGTGCTGTTCTCAGTCAGAGCATGTAACAGATGTTTTTCATAAGAAGCACTTAAGAAATAATATTTTTAAAAATCCAGTTTTCTTGATCGTACAGATAAGATTCTGATCCTAAAAAGACAAGAAGTCCTAGATGACTAGAACATCCAAAAGTAATTAAAAAAAGGAGAGGTGGGAAATACAGCAAACACTAACAAGCCCACATGACCTATGATCATGAACCCTAACTTAGCCTGTTGCTACCTTTAGAAAGCAGCCTGGTGCATATTATGTCCAAAGATGACATCAGGATCAGAGGCCTGAAAATTCACCTGCTAAAATTCTGCAAACATGTGAACAGAAGACTAGGTGGCGGTCTTGAAAACCTGTGAAGCAGATGCCTGATGCAGAGAAGCCCAAGATGCAGCTACCGATCTGCTGGAGTGAAACCTCAATGGGAAAAACTGGAGCTTATTGCACAAAGAATAGCCTTGAACTATGACCTTTCTTATCCACTTAAAACTGGTGAAACGATAAATGAAAAATCCTTTGCAATAACCCAAGACAAAAAGGCAATGCGATTGTGCTAAAGAATGCATAGCTGAGAGGTAAACTCATACAGTAGAGACAAAATCCAAACAAAGAAGAGAAACCTCCTTAGGACTCTTGAAATCTGTAAAAAAATATGGCAGGACAATGTCCTGGTTGAGGTGGCAAGAAGAGCCAACCCGATCCTTAAGCAACATCAGGAATGGTTCCTTACACAACAGAATTTCCAGTTCTGACACTCGCCTAGCATAGGTAATTGCAACAATAAAGACAACCTTGCATAAGGTCAGCCAAGGGAATGTCCCTCATAGGCTCAAAGATAGGCCCCTGAAGGGCCAACCAGACCAGGTTGAGATCCTATGGTGGAACCGAATAGCATCTGGGGGGAGCCAAGTGAGCAACCCCCTGCAGAAAGGCATTTACCATTTACCAAGGAGTGAGGCCAGAAGTTGCTGAAAGAATAGCCAAGGCCGAGCTTTCCCTACCTGGCTGGGGAAAAGCCAGCTGAGCTTTCCATATCTGGTTGTGGAAAAGCAAGAACGTGCAAGGTCTAGCATGAAACCTTCTTTGTTCACACAAAGTAAACTTTCCGGTTGCAATGGTAGACCTTCCAAGAAGTAGACTCCCTAGTATGAAGAAACATAAGAATGACTCTAGACCCTTAGCTTAACCAGCCAAGCTTTCAAAGTCAGCAACTAATAATGAGGACAGAGGATGGTCCTCCAGACAGAAGTTCTGGGTGGTCTTAAAGCAGCCACTGTGGTGTATGCCAGGAGCCTGAGTTCTAGTACCACACACTTCTGGGCTGATGTGGTGCCTTGAGGATCAATGGATTGTCCCCCAACCTAATCCTGTGGAGCAGCTGAAAAGGGATCTTTACTGGAGGAAAGGCGTATATCAGAGAGAAGTGATCAAATGGAGTCACCTGTGCATCCAAGGTGAAGGCCTGATGATTGCTGGAGCTGGTGTTAAACCTGTCCAGCTTGTTGTTGAACCTGGAAGCTAGAAGATCTATATCTGGCCTCTCTTACCAGTGGCAAAGGTCCCGATACCCCTCAAGGTGGAGGGACCTCTCTCCTGGGTGCAACCGCTGACCGTTGATATTTGCCTGCCAATTTTTCAGATGTGCCCAAGATGTGCACAGCGGTCAGGGCCAGAACAGGTTGTTCCACCTTGTCAGAACCAGATCTACCTCTTCCTGAGCTGTGCGATTTCTGGTGCCACTTGGTGTAATATAGACTACAGCCATGGCATTGTGTGATTGCACCCTTGTCGTAAGCCCCCAAAGCTAGGGAGTCTAATACTGAATGGACAGGTGCGCCCAGAGTTGGAGAATGTTGATTCTGATTCCCTCTACAACAAAATTTTCTTGGAGCCTTAAGGTCTTGAGGACTTCCCCCAGCCCCCGCCCCCCAGGGCAGGCATCTGTCGGGAGAATCTTTTTAAAGCAAAGGTAGAAATGACTTACCCGACACCAGGGCCAGGTTGGAAATCCACCACAATAGTGATAGCCTGACTGTGGGAGACAGATGCATAGCGTGGTCTACTTGTCTCATGCCAATGATATACTAATCTGCATCGACCTGGAGTTACGTGGCCATTTTCAAGTAGAACGTCTCAACCCCAAGCAAGTAGTTTAGGGATTTTAGGTCCAGGATGGGATGAATGCTGTCCTTGGCCTTTGGAACCGTAAAAAGTATAGAATAGAAATCCTGAAAACATTCCTGCTTGGGAACAGGGACAAAGACTCAATGCAGAGGCTGCTGTAGCACATCCTGCAGATCTCTCCATTTTCCACCTGCTTTTTACAGGCAGAACACTCTTACCTCTCTGTTGACCTCCTTCAAGGAGACCAGATACTCAAATATATTCTTACACCAGCTCTGTCAAATAGAACTTAAGCCACGGGATTATGTGCATTCGAATGGATAGGAAACCTACCCTAGACATCTATTGGAGGGTGTCCCCAAATATTGTAAGGCAGTAGAAAAGTTTCAAACGCTGCAGTGCAAAAGGCTACATGAGGATGGTGCCCATATTCTGAGCCATACGTCTAGACCAGACCCATATGGATTCACAAACTTCCATGGCAGCAAAAGCAGGTTGTATGGTTGTCCTAGAAGTGCAAAAGAAGCCTTTAAAAGAGATTTGAGTGTCTTATTAGCCTGTTTTTTTAGAAGCGTGAATGTCCTTCGCTGGTGACAGCATGGACTTAAGGCAAACGATGGTAGGATGTATTGAAGCAGTCCAGTTTTTGCAAAGCTCATCCTTCTTCAGACATTGTAGACAGACCACATAGGGAGAACGTAAATCCTTTCAGGGTACATTTACTGACCATATAAGGCTTCCTCAACAATACAGTACACATGGAAGGCTTTAGGTTGTTTGGGAGCCCTTTTGATTTCATACTAGCGACTTAATGGACACGAACACCCAAATTTAAACAGGTGTGCACCTCATCCACCAAGATAGAAACTGTGCCTGTGAGCAGGGGGAAACAGTCACAGATGTAGCCCCTTTCTACATAACATCCACCGTCTCAAAAGAGTTTATTTTCGATCTATTCTTTCCCATCCTCTACCTTCTACTTCTGAAAAGGTGCGCTAGCCATCACAGATTCAGAGATTGACCTAGGAGGAGAATTACCATTTTAGGCCCCTGTGACCCAACATCTCTCACAAAACATGGATTCATCCATAAAGGTGGAAAACGCCTGTCTGCTTAAGCAGGAGGAATGGGGGACACCTAAGGGGGCTAAGGAGGTTTCCTGGTGAGGGGCAGATGCCCCTGCTATTTAACATGGGGTCCCAAGTGGTGTAAAAAAAAAACTCCGCTTGACACATTGACCAAAAGAGTGCATGGAAACCCCTTCAGCCCATTTCTCTTCCCTTGTTATCTACCACGACAGGGAAGAGGACCCAAAAGGGTTACTTAGAAATTTGCTGAAAGGATTAGCAGACACATGGACTTTAAAGAGAGCAGGAAGCCCAGGAATTGTAGATCACACCTGAGGATGCCAACAACTGACAGAAGCACTAGATCAAGCAGGCCAAGGACTCCACAACCACAAAGAAGGCTACTCCCTGGGCTGCAACACACCGCTGTAAGTGCCACAATCTGGTTTCGCTGTTACCCCTTTAGAAGTCTGCATGTAGTTGGCTTCTCTGTATGCATGCATGCTGCAGTGGGGGTGGACAGAAGTGGCAAGCAGAGGAAATCCTAGGTGGTTTTAAAAGGCAAGGCCCAACTAACCAATCCTGACAGCAACAATCAAAACAAGGGAGGCATAGTGTCCCTGCTTCACCCATTTCAGAAGGGCATACCCGGTAGAGGTCTTGAAAGACAGAGTCGCACCAATGCAGATCGGCACTGTCCAGGACCTGTATACCAACCAGCGTCTAATGCCACACATATCACAATATGCTAAAAAGGAGCACCAACTGCAGGAACCAGGGCTTGAAGTGAATTTACAGGCTGACCCAGTGTCTTCCATCACCAACAGGGTATTCAGTAGAAAGACTACATAAATCACCTAAGGACACTTGCAAAAAACAAAATTGCTGGCAATAGGAGGCTTTACATGTGGGTCCTAACAGCTCTGCTTTGCCAATGTCCAGTCGCTAACGGTAGCAGCATATAATCCAGTTGACTGTGCCTGTGTCCTGTACTGTATAATCAAGAAATACATTTTAATACAGCTCATCAGCACCTCAAGTTCATTGTGGCTATGTTGTTTCTAACTGTGTCGATGGACAATCGATTTGCTGTGGACACACTTGTATGCTGTTAGCACTTTATTGGACGCTATGGGCACTACTGCATTGCATTGTACTATATATTTATGAAGCTTTTTAAAGATTGAGTGTGTGCTTTTACCTTTTACCTTTTTTTTAATCACAGTACCTATTACCAAACAGCAAAAAGTTTATTTGGAAATTTGGGGTATTCCCAAAGGCAAACTGGACAGTGCCACGCATGGGTGCATACTCAAAGAGGAGGCTGCGGTTCTGCATGAACATTTCTTGGGGAGAATTCAGTATACTTTAAGTGGCCGCAGACATTTCAAAGAAGTTGAAAGTAAAGATACAAACGGTCTGTCATCAGAGCAAAATCTCGCAAAGACCCAGTAGAGAGTTCTACATTCCTTAAAAGATTGACATGGCCAAATTCACAAGTAACTTCTATGGAAAGAGGAGGGGGATAGCAAGGAGAAGGTTATCAACCTAACAATGAGGGTAAAAACAATGAGCAGCAGAGGTTCTGTAACTTCATCAGTTAACTAGTTCCACCAACAGTGGGTGGTCAGGCAGCTCTGGAACAGGAGATTGGTCGACTCATGTCTACAGATACCCTTTGGAAAACTAAATAAATATAAATGAAGATTTTTTTTGTTACTAATTTTTTTGATTGCAGTCTGCAGCTATCTAGAATTCTCAATACCTGCCAAAGAAAGAATCTCTTCACTTTACTGCCAGAGATACATTATTCAGCTTAAGAGCAGGAATTCCTCAAATCCTAACTCTCTGCACAACTCCAACTCTCACACCTACACTTGGTTTATTGCCCTCTTTCAAATGCTTGGACAGTTTGATTTTAAAATTATGATGTCTTTTGCATGACCCTAATGTCCAGCATTGAGGTCTCTAAAGGAATACCCAAGCTGCAAGGTTTCTCATTGCTGGGAGTAGTAACAGAATTATAAAGGTGAAACAACCCACAATTTTAAAACATTCTATCAGGTGCAGGCGCCCATTTTCACTATCTGCAGAACAGAAGCATGTAATGTTTTGCAATAATGTTAGCGAAAACCACTGCAATTTATGAATCTGAGATTACACGTATATTATAAATCTAAAGTTACACATATACCAAGATGTTCTTAAAATGTTCAGTCACTCAAAAATCTTTAAGTTAGCTATATGATTTTTAATAATTAGTTCACAGCCACAGGCTGAAAAAGTAAAAAGTATAGAGAAAGAAGGTATGTGCATTGACATATTAAGACTCACATTTTACCAGTGTCTGCTTTCCGACAACCATAAACTTCACCAAATCCACCTCGTCCAATAATTCGATGAACACTAAAATCATTCATGGTCAACTGTAATTTAGAAGAAAAAGTAATCAAATTAATAAAAGAAAAATGTCTGAATGAAAAAAACACAACCACATGCCTATGCAGGCCTGCATTCTTATAAACAATTTTTAAACTATAGTATATCAAACATTGTATAATTCACTGATACAATTGTGACTACTGGGTTATTAAAAACTTTTTTCTTTTTTTAAATAGATTTTATTTTATTACCTGTAAAAATAATACCTGTCTCCAAAATCATTAAGCGACACAGCCAGATTCACTGCGCTTGTGGGAGCCCACTGGCTACAGAAGGATGCTAGTTGCTTTTAAAGGCATTGTACACCGTCAAATGTTTTTGCGGTTTTAACTAGCTATTAGTGTAGCTATATTCCCTGTGTCATTTGTTTGTCTTATAATAATGGACTCACATGTTGTGGCTGCAGTTTGTTGTATTATGGCTGATCAATTCCCCTATGTTCATGTATTCATTTACCTAGCTTGTTCCTATTCCCTAAAAAGGACAGGCAGCTTCTTGTTCCAGGTCACATAGCATTCAATGTATGCCTTACCATTTCTTCTGTGTTGCATCACAAATGTGGGAGTGCTAATGTGATGAATCTGCGAGCTCTCTGTTAAAGTGGTTCTAAAGGCTAACAGTGTTTTAACTTCATGCAATCCCTGCATGATGGAGACAGCTTCTAGAATGAAACAAGAAATCTGTCTTCAGAAAAAATGAAGCAGAGTTCAGGTACACTCTAATACCTTCGAACCACATCCAAGGTATGCAACACAACCTTTTGAAGATGAACCAAAGTAGGACAGATTGTTTTACTTTCAATCTCCTTGTTCAGATGAATAGAGGTAATCACTTAGGTTGGCATGGGAGTCTCTGACGTGGCACAACCTTAACCCAAAGGTGTATGAGAAATGGAAGTTCACAAAACTCCAACTTTAAACAGCACCAGAAAGACAACTGTGTGTGCAAGAATAACTCAAAGGGATTTCCTGATGTTTTCAAAAGGAGGTTTCTGAAAAACTGAAAAACATTTGGTTAAGGTGCCATGGAGTAATGGGTGGATAAACAGAGAGCAAAGTAAGCCCCTTCATGAATAAACATAGTCTAGAGACAACTTGCAGAAAATGTACCTCTGAAACATTTTGCACTGAAGCTGTAAAAACAGAACTACTCTAAAGGAGGTTTATGAAGAGTCCCAGCACCTGCAAGCAACAACGCAGGGGTGTGCCAATGATGTACCCAAAGTAGACTCACATGATCTTGCGTATACAGCAAGGGCACCTGAGAAAGACCTTTGCCTGCCTGGTATCCAAAACCAAGCCCAGAATCTCCAGACACTAAATCGGGGAAAGAGAAAACTTCCTACCCCAAAAACACTCTAGCAAATACAGATTTATACAAGACAAGTCTCCAGCTCTTTAGACAATTTTGCCTTAAGTCTAACCAAGGTATCTCACCACCAAGATACCTTATGATTTTAGGAGCCAGGACCAGACCCTTAACTAGGGTAAACATATGCAGAGTGAACTTCAGGCCAAATAAAGGGCAAAAAAATGTTAATGTTCCTTCCCTACCACAAAGTGTAAATAATGCCGAAGCTTAGAGAAGACCAGAACATGGAGGTATGCGTCCAATATAATAATGGACATTGAGAATTCCCTGTGACGGAAAGAGACACTACAACCCAGTGAATCTACTCCATGCAAAAGTATATAATTGGTCAAAACCCTTCTACATTGGACTATAATTTGAATAAAAATCTATGAATTTCTCAGCTGGTGGAACTATAAAAATTACTTCCTTGAACAAAAGTCCAAAGTCCCCCTACAGCCAGATGCAGTCCCTCCAATCTAAAAGGAGTCAGACAAATGTCATTCCAGTGGTATGGACTGAAATTCTATTTTGTAACTCATAGCTACTACCTCACAAATCCAAATATCAGATACATGTGCAGTACAGAAATCAGCATGCAGCCTCAGACAGACCCATTCCTTATAAGAGCCAATAAGAGCCTTATAACAGCCTTATAAGTGTCTAGTCGAAAGTTCACAGCAGTTTCCGTGGCGATCTACGTCATGTTTAGCCCCTTTTCTGTCCTCGCTGCTGTCTTCTGGGAGCCACACAGGTCCCAGTGGACAGCAAGGACTAGTCAGAACGTGCAGCACGACTCATGCATGCACAGTAGGGAAACAGGTGAAGCCCCAAGGCTTCACCTCCCGATTCCCTTACTTAAGATGCTGGCGCCTCCACCTGGAGCCAAGGGACAGGTCGGCTTCATGTGAGGACATTGTGGGCGCCCTGGACAGGTAAGTGTTCTTATTTTAAAAATCACCAGCTGCAGTATTTTTTTGTGGAACACCGCTTTAAGATCTGGAACCATCTTATCCAAAACATCGAAGAGGGGGCAGTACCCTTTTTTTTCGCTGGGTCCTGGAACATCTGCCTCATCCATTCTGTAATCTGTGCAATCAGAAGCAAGACCAACATCTGATGGAACAAGGATTATCCAGCAATGGAAAACATAGACCTTTCTATGGATTCTATCTTTCTATCAGTAGGATTTTTAAGGGAAAAAAAAACTGTAGGCTATTTAGCCTAGGAGCTAAGGGGGGAGGTTTACCATGGGGTTAGTCACCAATTGCTTTATAAAAGTCTTCTGCAAATAAATAACAGACAGTAAAGTTGTCAAAAAAAAAAAATTTGTGACAAGGAAACATATTGGCCAAGCTTGTGGGCTTGTGCAAAACCAAGCACCGCAGTGTAAAGATCTGACAGAAAGGTAGCGTTGGTCTCAGCATCCTTACTTATAGTGAGAAAAGGCACCATAAAGAGCCAACCTCCAGATAAAGGTCTTCGGTGCACTAAAACTCCAGGTCAGAATCATCCAATGAAGCTGGAAAAAAGTGGAGGAAACTTCCTGGGTAGCCTCTTTCCTGGCCGCGGCAGTGCCAACACCATCCACCAACAAAACCCTACACAGCCAAATTGAAGAATTTGAGGGTCAAAGAGAATGAATGAAGCCCTGAAAGAAAAACTGATGTAGACCCTAAATGAGGATGCTCAGTCAGACAGGTCTTACATTAATGAGCAGGGGCTGCAGACAGATTAATCTTCAGTGCCAGTTTAGGGTATCAACTGGCTTCACCTGTCCTCTTGCTAGTGTTCAATACCTCTTGCCTCTTGGTAAGAAAGACAATGGACACTCTGCTATAAGTAATAAAAAGACTAGCAGGGACACTGACAAATAATCTGTGCTACCCGGCAAATCGTCAGGAGTGGTGTACTGAGCGGCCAACCCACTGGACCAGTGGTACTCGAGGTGGCGGACTACCATCAAGCTTACAGCAGTTTATTGCCATATAGTAAGCCACTTGGTCACTGCTCCTGAAAGCAGTAGTCTTCTTATAGCGGGGTTCCCAGCTCTGCACCTGGGTGCACCAGTCTTATGCAATCCCCAGTGCAAGCAGGCATGCTACAGCTATGTTGTAAGCAGGGCTGTGAAATGTACTATGATTTAGAATTAAGGCCTGCTTGCGATTGATGGCTGGAATGTGGAAAACTACAACGATCTAGGACACCCAGCCTATTACTCGCCCAGATTTGACCGAAAAAAACAAAGAAAAGAAAATGAGGATTAAAATGCATAAAACTGTCATAAAAAAGACTTGAATTAAAAGAGTTGTAAAGGAATTTTTTTTCCCCCCCAAATAGCTTCCTTTACCTTAGTCCAGTCCTCCTTCACTTACCTCATCCTTCGAATTTGCTTTTAAATGTCCTTATTTCTTCTGAGAAATCCTCACTTCCTGTTCTTCTGTCTGTAACTACACACCGTAAAGCGAGGCTTTCTTCCTGGTATGAAGAAAGCCTCTTGAGGGGGAAGGGACGAGCAGGAGTGTCAGGACGCCCACTAACACACAGCTCCTTTCTCTATCTGCAAAGTAGAGAGTGTCCTGACTTGCCTGCTCGCCCCCTCCCCCCCTCAAGAGGCTTTCTTCACGCATTATGGTGTGTAGTTACAGACAGGAGAACAGGAAGTGAGCATTTCTCAGAAGAAATAACGACATTTAAAAGCAAAATGGAAGGATGAGGTAAGTGAAGGAGGACTACTGCACTAAGGTAAAGGAAGCTATTTAGGGAAAAAAATGTTTTCCTTTACAACCCCTTTAAAGATCTTAGGAAGAGCTGTCACTTCTTCAGCGCTAGGAAATACTAGGCTCTCCAGGAAGTGGTTGGACTTAAATTAGAAGAAAAGTCACCAAGGTTTAAAACCTCTCCAATGCTTATATACATGCTTCAAACATTATTTACAAACAGTATGTAGCATCTATATTAGCAAGCAGAAGGAGACAATTTAAACCCTGGTCATTGTAATTTTTTCTCCCACTTTAAGCCACCAGGTGGTTAAGCCCCCAAGATTGTTTTTATTACACCTAGAGTCCTCCTCCCACTCATCTAATGAACCTAGCTGTACCACTCAAATGATAGAGAAAAGCTTTTTTAATTTAACAGAGGACCTATTTACAAAAAAAATAAAATTCTACAGAACGCTGGTTCGGCATACATAGCAGTAATTAAATATACTTACATGGATGTTTAATTCAACATTTTTCCACTGGCAAAACCTTGTAAACCTGTCGCTGTTAAAGAAAAAAAAAAGAAATATTTAGTTAACACAAGAAGCTAGCTGTTTCTTTCCACTTATTGCCAATACAAAAATGACAGAGGACAGTTAGAGGGCACATGGCTACATACAGCCATAAATTATCTGTGATTGAAATCACAAGCAATGATTTTATTAACATTCAGGAAATCTCATGGTTGTGAATCATGACCACATAAGAGCTTGGTTTTCTTTCTCTTGCTTTCACTGGAACGAAGTAAAAATGCTAACTTTGAACTTGTACCTCATCGGCAGCAAGCATCAAGTCACACATACAAACATATTTAATAAAGAACAAAACAGAGCTTCAGCAAACCAGTCTATAGAACACCTTAAAGTGGAACTTTGCCCAAGCTCCCTCCTCTACCTACATTTTTTTTTTGGGGGGGGGTAGGTGACTAGTTTTAGCAGGTACTCACCCCCACTTCTGTTCAGTTCCCCTAGGTAATTCAAGCCAACTTTCGCCCATCCCCTTTCCTGCCTGCAACCATCTGGGACACTCCTCAGGTCCCAAGAGGCTACAGGACTATTCACAGGGTGCAGCGTGGCTCAAGCATGCTCAGTGGGAATCTGGCTGTGAAGCCACTAGGAGTCACAGCCGGCTTTTCATAGTTAACATTCTGGCGCTGGGGACCCAACAAAGAACCAGCCCAATAGAGGACAGCGCTGGATCCCTGGACAGGTGAGGGTTTATTAAAACAGTTTTTGTAGCTGCTGACTTAATTTTTTGGAACCCGACTAAAGCTCAATTTTAAAGTGCTCATACTGATACATACAGCATCTAACACTGATGTATTATAATGTTTAAAGCTCAATTGAACTTTCAGTTTAAGACCCCTTTCACACAAGCATTTTTACAGCGTTTTAAAAATAGTGCTATTAAAACGCTCATAAAAACGCTCTTCATGCATCTCAATGGACCCTTTCACACTGAGTCCTGCAAGCAGCATCTTTGGAGCAGCTTTTGGATGCTAAAAAAAATGCTCCAAAAACGCCCCTCTCCATTGAAATGAATTGAAAGTGCTGTAAAAACGCCTTACCCTTTCACACTGAGGCACTGCAAAAATCCCCTAAAACGTTATTGTTCCTAGCGGTGCTTTACCAGCACATTGGGATTGCAGATGATGCTTTGCTCGAATAACGCCCCAGAGTGAAAGGGGCCTAAATTAGACCAGGAGAAGACAAAAGCACCCTAGACAAGCTGTAGCGCTGACAGTGCAGCATTGGATAGCTTTGCTTGACAGGCAAGTCTGCCATAATTTGCAAATATGCTGTGCATACTAGCCCATTATGCAATAAACCTCCTGGGGCCAATTTCAAATATACAGTATATAGTGGATTTAAGGAGGTTGTAAACCTCTAAAACTGCTAGACAAAAGGCATAATGAGCTAGAATGCATCGCATACCTACGTTAGAACGATGCCCTGCAGTGCCGCCCGCACTCTGCTCCCATGGTCAACATCTTTAGAGGAGTTATTTCCGGGTTTGTGGGCTCCGGCGATGCGATTGGCAAGAGCCGCGATGACATCGATCCTGCATATGGGCACGGGTGACTCCGGTAACGGCACGGGTCCTGAAGAAACGGCACGAGCGGGCCGTTTCTTCAGTGCGAATGTGCCGATAATGTCAGCGGCAGAATATAGAGTAAATATCTCCTAAACTGTGACAGTTTAGGAGATATTTACAGTAACTACAGGTAAGCCTTACTATACATGTCAAAAAGCCTTACTATAGGCTTACCTGTAGGTACAATTAAAGAGGAAGACTTTACTGCACTGCAGATGTAAACCTTTAGCCTGAAGGTGGCAGTTGTTTATATGCAGGCTGAATCTTATTTTTGTCAATGAAGACTCTAGTCTGTATATACTGTAAACACTGAGCCGACATAGTTAGAACATGATTGGGAATTACTTCAATAGGTTTCTGATCAGGAATGTTTATTTTTCCATTGATGAATGCGATTATACAGATTGCTGGTTTGAGGGGGTTATTTCACATTGCTACTATTATACAATTTACTTTTTTTTCCTGAGTCTGTTCTGAAAGAATACATTACCAAAATAACACCAGAAGGTAAAAAAAAAAAAAAAAAAATACATGTTGCTTCTTCAACTGTATTTATTTATAGCCAACACATTATAATTTTACTTCTCTAAATAACTGTCTGCAGTGACCCACACTAAACCTTAGAATTGGGACAAATTCACATTCTGAGCAAACACTCCACCACAACCCCTTCAAGATATTTGATTATTTTTATGTAATATACTTTACTGTTAGGCCACGTACACACGATGGGTCAAAACCGATGAAAACGGACTGAAGGACCTTTTCATCGGTCCAAACCGATCGCGTGTGGGCCCCATCGGTCAGTTATCCTTCGGTCAAAAAAATTTAGAACTTGCTTTAAAATTTAACCGATGGACTGATAACTGATAGGTCAAAACCGATGGTTAGTATGCAAAAGCACCTACCCCCCCATGTTGAGGGCATGCGGCCTGGTACGGTTAAAGAGGGGGGGCGCGCAATCGTCCCCACCCCTTTCCTGACCGACCGGGCTGCGTGCTCGGATAAGGGTCTGGTATGGATTCTGGGGGGGACCCCCACGCCGTTTTTTCGGCATACGGGGGTTCCCCTTAAAATCCATAGCAGACCCAAGGGCCTGGTATGATTTTGAAGGGGAAACCCATGACGTTTTTTTATTTGAAATTTGGCGTGGAGTTCCCCCCGCAAGATTCATACCATACACAGTGCTTGGTATTGGCAGGGATCCAAGTCGGATCCCCGTTCAATATCGTGCCACGGCTAAACGCAACTGCAGCTAAAAGCACTGTACAAATGCAGTCTTGAATTTCAGCAGAAAATAAACTGCTTTTAAAGTGGAGGTTCACCCTAAAAACGTTTTTTTTACATTAAAAAGTACAATAGTAAGGACATTACATTTCGGCAGTTTTTTTTTTGCTCTGTACTTACCTTTATATCCGGATTTTGTCCAGGGCTTCCGCGTTCTGACGACTCCGGGACTGGGCGTTCCTATCCCTGCCTCAGGCTTCCGATGCTTGCGGGACTGGGTGTTCCTATCCTTTCGTTGGATGATTGACGGCTTGTGAAACAGGTGACCTGTCGCACAACGCGGGTCACCAGATTTCCGGAAATACCCGAGCTAAGAGGCGGCACTATACGGTGCCTGCGCCCGCTTTGTAGAGCTGACTGCGCAGGTGCCGTATAGTGCCGACTCGCAGCTCGGCTCTTTCCCGACGTCTGGTGACGCTCGTTGTGCGACAGGTCACCTGTATCACAAGACGTCAATCATCGAACGGAAGGATAGGAATGCCCAGTCCTGCAGTCATCAGAACCCGGAAGCCCTGGACAACATCAGAATATAAAAGGTATGTACCGAGAAAAAAAAAAATGCCGAAATGTAATGTCCTTA
Organism: Rana temporaria; assembly: GCF_905171775.1. Taxonomy (NCBI): domain Eukaryota; kingdom Metazoa; phylum Chordata; class Amphibia; order Anura; family Ranidae; genus Rana; species Rana temporaria. The sequence goes on from NC_053489.1 coordinate 230,728,847, forward strand.
ACATGCTGGATCTGCTAGATGGAATTAAAAATTTTGTTTTTTTGGGTAAGCCCCCACTTTAACTGCGGCAGAACAGCTGTCCATGTGAAAGCGGCCTTACAGGTTGAGTGAGACTGGGCATCATTCAATCTGCAAAATCAAGGACATCTTTTAAGCCACTTACACATGGGGCAGGCGCCGTTGGAGTTTGCCTGCTCAGCTGGGAATCTGTCCGCTGAGCCCAGCTAAGCAGGCGAATGGTTGGTCGGTGTCTGCTCCATTTATGTAGAATGGACACATACACAGCCCGCTCTCCTCTATAGGCGGTTTGATGTAGACCACCTGTCCATTTACACCCAACTGTCATCCGATCGGCTTCACCAGATGGATGAGGAAAGGATCCCCATCTCTCTGTTTTAACAGATAGGATGTCGGCGCGTTTCAATGGACACATGTTCATTGACACCCGCCTCTCCACAGAGGAGACTGGGGTCCGTCTGAAAAACTGACAGGTGGAACCTGATCCATCGCTAGTGTAAAAAAGGTCCTTAGATGATACTTCTATTCCATATATCATGTTTTATTCTGGCTTCAATATGCTTGGAATGTTTTTTTTTTTTTAAATCCCTGCCAATAAATTCCACTTAAAAGTATCCACAAATTGCAACCCCAACCCACAACTATTCTGTGAGAACGGGTAATCAAATTTTATTCACAAACATTTGTAGAGAACGATCTTGCTCCTACCTTTCTATATATTTCTGAAATATCTTTCCTCGAAGGCTATCACAAATTTCTTCGATATATGGCTGCAAGGACAAAACAAAGGCATGTGTGAGTACTTTTATAAAGCAATGAGTATAAGAATATATAAGTACAGCAAAACGACACAAAAAAACTGCAGTATGAAGTTATATATTATGTGACTACATATAGCACAGTCAAAAGACTGCAATCGCAAAAACTGTTGTATCCTGATAATCACATGCAGTTAGAACATGCAATCATAGTATCAGTATACAATATTATTTTTTTAATGCCTTTATTCATATTTTTTGCAAGTTTTTATGCAGAAAATGCTGACCAACAAAAGTGACACAAAAAGGAAACAATGAGCACTTCCAGTGGTGCTTACAATGCTTTATTTAGCCTCAAAACACTACTGAGGATACCATTATTTTCTTTGTACAACCTCATTAAGACATTTCACTGGTTTTAATGATGTGGTCTAGAGCAAAAGAATTGATCAGAAACAGAGTACATTTAAAATCATCTTTCTTGATCGTAATCTTCCTTTATGCCCATGCTTTATTTTTCGACTTGTATAAGAACTACAGCCATTGCTTCAATAGTTTGTGTGTTCATATTAGAGAATCAAAACTGCAAGGTCATCTTTTCATAGTGCTCAGTCTGCAGACAGTAGCTTAATTTATTTGTAAAAATGAAATCAGTGTGAAAGGACAAGATGATAAGTGGCACCAGGCACACTAGGCACAAAATTCAGCTACCCATAAAACACAGACAAAATAATTTCACTTTATAGAGCTGAATTGATAGCATAAGCAGATACAAAAGTCAGTGGATTGCTGCAATGTAAATATGATTATCTTGTAGGAAACTTCCTAGAAATGAGTAAAGCGGCTATAAAGGCAGAAGGTTTTTATTCAACCTTAATGCATTATTCGCCCTGTATTAACCACTTGACATCCAGAAGGCTTTATCCCCTTCATGACCAGATCATTTATTGCTATGCAGTACTGTGCTACTTTAACTGGAAAATCGCACAGTCATGCATCACTGTACACAAATTAAATTGTTATCTTTTTTTAACACACAAAATAAAGCTCTCTCTTAGTCGTATTTGATCACCATTGAGTTTTTTATTTTTTATTATATAAACAAAAAGAAACCTGATATTTTCTACTGTTATAAAACATATCCAATAATATATATAAAAAAAAAAATCGTTATAAATTTAGGACAAAATGCCTCAATAATTGTATAATTGGTTTGAGTGAAAGTTATAGCGTCTAAAAACGATGGGATATATCGTATACTAGAATTTACACAGCTGTAGATGCTATACTGTAATGGCAGCGATCAGAAACTTATAGTGGGACTGTGATAGTGTCTGTTAGAGCCAGATTAACCGCCACCCTATCTGTGGAGAGTCACTAACTGACACTAATACAGTGATCAGTGATAATACTGTATAGGGGCAATCAATGAAGTTAACTGTGTGCCCAACAACATGTAATGTGTGTTGTTTTTACTTTATTATCTAGCGTTTTTTTCCCCTGAAACAGCAAGATCGCTGTTCCCGGTACACAGAGTTCTGTGTTTTTGTAAAACACGTGTGTAATTGGGCACAGTCGATCAGCTGACTTCAGCCAAAATCATTGGCTGAAATCAACTGACAAACTGTGATTGAACACAGCACAGGTCAGCAGGGGATGCAGGCATGCGCACTGTCGAACTTGGAAGAAAGAGCCGCGGTACAGGTAGGTGAATGTGCCTGCACCTGCTGCCTGCATACAATATACAGTGGGGAAAAATATTTAAATAATATTTGATCCCCTGCAGATTTTGTAAGTTTGCCCACTTACAAAGAAATTTAGTGTCTATAATTGTTATCATAGGTGCATTTTAATTGATAGATAGAATATCAACCCACCAAAACTGAGGGCGATTGATAGTTATTTTGTATTTCTTCCATTTGTGAATAATCTCTCCCAACAGTTGTTGCCTTTTCATTAGCCCTGGTTCACACTGGGCTGCGGGAGTGAAGCCGTGCGAGTTCAGCTGAACTCGCACGATTTCACTCCCGCTGGCAGTCCCGATTTCGGCCACGATTTAAGAGACATCTGTGCAGGTTTCTGCACAGATGACGATGTAAATCGCGGCCCAACATCGCAAAAAGTAGTACAGGAACTACTTTTTGAAATTGGTGCAGCGCCGCAGATGCGGCGTCGCACCGATTAGGACGGTGTCATTGTCGACAAATGCCGCCGATTTGAGATGCGATTTCACATGTGAAATCGCATCTCAAATCGAAGCAAATCGTATCCAGTGTGAACCTGGGCTTAAAGCTTCTTGCTGATGGTCTTGTAGCCCATTCCAGCCTTGTGCAGGTCTACAATCTTGTCCCTGATATTCTTTGACAGCTCTTTGGTCTTGCCCATGATGGCGAGGTTTGAATGGAAGAAATAGATTATGTGGACAGGTGTCTTTTTAAATTGACAGGACTAATCTGTGTACCGCATGAGCACATACTGTAGTCTGTGGGAGCCAGAATTATTGTTGGTTGGTAGGGGATCAAATACTGATTTTACTCACTGAACTGCGACTCAATTTATAACATTTGTACCATGTTATTTTTTCTGGATTTTTGGTTGATATTCTGTCTTTATCATTTAAAGTACACGTATGATAACAATTATAGACCTTTTATGTCTTTGCAAGTGAAACTTACAAAATCTGCAGGGAATCAAATAATTATGTTCCCCACTTTCCTTACTGTGAGCAGTCAGTAGCTACAAATACTGTAGCTGCTGACTTTTAATAAAAGGATACTCATCTGTTCAGAGGTCCGTGCTCACCTGCACCACTTGTCCGTCGGTCTTCGGGTCTCGGGCGCCAGCATGCTTTCTCATGCTGGGAATCCCATAGCACAGTTTGCCTGTGGCTCCGATTTAAAAAAAGGTAGAGGCCCTTTTCTACATTTTCCACAGGTACAGCAGTCCATTCAAATGAATGGACTGCTGTGCCTGCACAAACGCAGCTGCAGGGTAACTGGAATACTGTGAACCACGCTTAAGAAGAAGTATTTTAGAAACAAAAGAAGGTTTTAAGAACTCAAAACAAATGAATACAACATTATTAGTTCTTTAACATTTTAATAGTTTATTACTTTCTAACTTGGCATGCTACTATTTTTCATCAGCCCTATATTATATTTATCCTGCAACCGCTTGCAAAGTGATAATTTTCTGCCCCTTTGCTGCATTCACCATTTACATTGGTCCCAGATATTCTTGCGATTCTGTGAGCTACCCCTTCTCTTTTCACGGGACAGAGAAGAAAAGAGTGAGAGGTGTTTTGTAGTACTGTCCTAGGGTGACAATGTCCTACATCAGGGATATGCAATTAGCGGACCTACAGCTGTTGCAAAACTACAAGTCCCATCATGCCTCGGACTCTGGGTGTCATGCTTTTGGCTGTCAGAGTCTTGCTATGCCTCATGGGAATCGTAGTTCTGCAACAGCTGGAGGTCCGCTAATTGCATATCCCCGTCCTACATTATAGATCCAGTGTGCTGAATGATTGTTGTCAGCCTACAAGTAGCATGTTACTGGCACCATCACAAGGTGAGAGTAACAAAAAACAAATGCAGCCACCACACCTTGGCACTAGTGAGATGCAATATATTAAAGATGCACTCTAATTCTCTTTTAATTCCTTAAGAACACAGGTTTACTTTAAAGAAATCTGTGCAATGACCATGATGTGAAAAATAATGAATTTTCTTTAGTTAAATAGCTGTTGCTTTATGATTAATGGCTAAGGGTTTTTTCACTGCATATAATGTTCTTTAATGTTATATCGCAACCAGAACTTGTCATCCAGAATGCATTACTGTTTCTAGTTGTAAGTATCATCCATTCATCATTACAAAACATAATCCGTTGGCTGTAACCGATGTCTGCTTTCTGTCTTGGGACAGCAATGGGGAACCTTTTGGACCCTTTAACATCTAAGCACCTGTTGTTGTGTGTCTATAAATCAAGCCCTGCATTTATTTTCATACACTGATCCTGTGTTGCAATGCATAGTTTTGCGTTTGTTCATTAGTACAGTGAAAAAGAAAATAAAAATTTCTTACCCCAAGGAAAGGGAGCTTTAAAACTACCACAGATTATGGAAAAATACTGATTAACAAAAAGAACATTTCAAGATCAACAAACATTAATCAGGGGCTTATAATTAAGCAGTGACGACACCAAATATTTAGTGAATCTAATGGTTTATCATTCCCTGTGATTAAAAACACATGCACCAGGAACCTTTGTGAATATTACGTGAAAGTAGTGAGCTTTCTGAATATGCCCCATAAACTTCAAATAATCATGGGGGGGGGGGGGGGGCAATGACATCTGTCCTGCTCTCATATAGCTCTATCCACCACCCCAGTTAACACCTGAAGTGAAAAATATCACACTTCAAAAAAGTAATTGACAACAATCATCTATAAAGCACCCAGTTTTACTAAATATGCTTTAAAAATTGTTTTTTTTTTATAGGGAATTATCCTGGAAGCTCTAAATTCTAATTTTAATTTATTTTAACTTGCAAAAAACTACTGCCAAGGTTGTACATCACCCTATCTGTCCTTTGGTTGTTTGGTTTTTGGTTCTGTTTTAGGGGCCTTGGGGAAATAGGCATTCTAAATCCTATTAAGTAGAACTGCTTAGTAGTAGCCATCTTCTGCAGGAAAGTTAAAAATCATATTCATACTAATCTTAAGATAAAAGTAAATTTGACCCCATGATCTGCTCTACAAAGTTATGCCATAGTTGTGGTCTATAAACAAAAAAAGGCTACTCTTAGGCTGACCATTGACGGTTCAAAATTTTGCCAGCCGGTTCAGCAGGAACCAGCTGAGATTTGAACCACGCATTGCCAGCCTGCCGGATTCACTTGTGATCATCACTAGTGGCTGCTATAGCAGCTAGCAATAATCACGGGCCCGGATTCAGATAGAATGCTCTATCTATCTGCGGGCGTAACGTATCTTAGATACGTTACGCCGCTGTAACTTTGGGCGCAAGTTCCGTATGCAGAAAGAACTTGCACCCTTAGTTACGGCAGCGTAATGTATGTGTGGCGGCGTAAGCCCGCCTAATTCAAATGGGGATGTTGTGGGCGTGTTTTATTTAAATTTAAGATGACCCCGCGTTTTTGACGTTTTTTTTTTTTTAACGGCGCATTCGCCGTCCGTGAAATATCCCAGTGTGCATTGCTCCAAAGTACGCCACAAGGACGTATTGGATTCAACGTGAACGTAAATGACGTCCAGCCCTATTCGCGAACGACTTACGCAAACGACGTAACATTTTTAAAACTCGGCGCGGGAACGATGTCCATACTTAACATTAGCTACGCCTCATATAGCAGGGGTAACTATATGCCGAAAAAGCCTAACGTAAACGTAGTAAAAAAATGCGCCGGCGGGACGTACGTTTCTGAATCGGCGTAAATACCTAATTAGCATATTCCTCGCGTAACTATACGAAAGCGCCACCTAGCGGCTAGCGTAAATATGCAGCCTAAGATACGACGGTGTAAGACACTTACGCCAGTCGTATCTTAGGCACATCTATGTGTAACTGATTCTCTGAATCAGGCGCATAGATACGACGGCCCGCACTCAGATACGACGGCGTATCAGGAGATACGCCGTCGTATCTCCTATCTCAATCCGGGCCACGGTCTTCTGTTAAGCGGGGGCAGCATCCCCTGTCTGCCCCCACCAGGAGCAGACAATTGTTCAGCAGGAGGGATTTCCCTGTAAGCAGTGTGTGTTGATGGGGGAATTGTGTGAAATTCTTTCCTGCAACCCGTAGTTGCAGAAAATAAATTCACACTGTCTATGGCCTGCCTAACATATAACAGCTATTCAGCAGACATTTGCAAATTTTTAAAATCTCTTCTTAAAGTTTACATGAACTCCAAAAGTGAAAGACATGCCAAGTTAAAATGGGGTTAGAAATGTAAACTGTTGCTATGCAATACACTGAAAAATGTACATTTTGTCTGGGATTCCTCCTGCAAAATAGCAGCACGACTCCTGGAATAAACAGGTATATGTGTGCCAAGACACTTAACATACAGCCTCATAGCTGTATATCAGTAGTGAGAACAGTGAAAAGCATGTTAGATTCACCTTGCAAGACGATCAAACATGAGGAAACAAACCTTGAATCTACCAAGATGGTTGGCTCCAGACAATAATTACAAAGAGAAGTGTGTAAAAAAAGTGCAGCGCTATATATATGGGTATAAAATAATTAACCGTTACGACGGACAATACAATTATATAAAGTGGTTATACAAGTGAATAATATAAAAAATAAATCATAACGTTTGTAAATAGAACAGTTCACCAAAAAGGGTGAAATATCAAAAACGTCCTAATGAAAAGATGGTTGAGCATCAATATGACATCACTGGATAAGAAGCATCGCACTGAAGTAGAAAGTGAGAACTTTCATGGGAAGAACCGCCACCAGCTGTATGGGCGCTTACCAGAGACTATGGACTTAAAGCTGGGTTTCACCCTATTAATAAAAAAATATTTTTTTTTTTCCCTCTAGCATAAAATGAGGAATAGTAGCGCGAGCTACAGTATGCCTGTCTTTATTTTTTTATCCCCGTACTCACTGTGCACTCGTAGATACAAGATTACGACTCCCAGCGGGGAATGGGCGTTTCTATGGAGAGAGAAGGTGATTGACGGCCGGCTCTGGCACGTCACGCTTCTCCGGAAATAGCCGAAATAGGACTTGGCGCTTCACGGCGCCTGCGCATAGTCTGTGCGCAGGCGCCGTATAGCGCCGAGACCTGTTCCGGCTGTCTTCAGGGAGCGTGACGTGCCAGAGCCGGCCGTCAATCACCTTCCCTCTCCATAGGAACGCCCATTCCCCGCGGGGAGTCGTAATCTTGTATCTACGAGTGCACAGTGAGTACGGGGATAAAAAAAATAAAGACAGGCATACTGTAGCTCGCGCTACTATGCCTCATTTTATGCTAAAAAGTTGTTATGGAGGGTGAACCACCGCTTTAAAGAGTTATATACCACTTAAGTCAGTAAAGCTTGTGGTGATAGTCACACTTTACAATGAAGATCCTGGAAATATCGCCCTTTACAGTGAAGATTCGGGTAATATTGATCAAGCATCCAGGTGAACTCCATGAATGAATGATAAAATTTAGCAATAAGGATCACACAAAGAGAGGGGAAGGATAATCTCAGTTTTCTAAGCCACAAGTCACAGTACACGTCTGGCATGACGTAAACACGGCTGGTGTCATGACTGACTACGTCCATATTGGTAAAAAGTGAACCAAGCCTCGTTGCGGTAATCATAGGTTCACATTTTACCAATACGACTTAGACCATCATGACGCCAGACGTGTTTACGTCACGCCGGACGTGTGCAGTGACTCGCGGCTTAGAGCGAGGCCTGGTTTTGCGATACACATGCCAGATATGACGTCCGACTCCACACGGTTCCGCTCTTTTTTTTTTCTTTTTTACAACAAATGTCCATACGGTATCACACTATGTGGAGTCTCTCTCTATTTTTTGGTTACCATCTATGAAAACTGAGATTATCCTTCCCCCTTCTCTTCGTGTGATCCTATTGCTAAATGTTATCATTCATTCGTGGAGTTCACCTGGATGCTCGTTGAATATTACCCGGATCTTCACTGTAAACGGCGATATTGCCATTATAAAGGGTGACTATCACTACAAGCTTTACTAACTTAAGTGGTATAGTCCATTGTCTCTGGTAAGCTCCCGTACAGCTGTTGGCTTTTTTCACAAAAGTTCTCACTTTCTACTTCAATGTGACGTCTCCTTATCCAGTGATGCCATATTGATGCTCAACCATCTTTTCATTAGAACTTCTTTTATATTTCACTTTTTTGGTTGAATTGTTGTATTAAACGTTAGGATTTATTTTTTATATTTTCATATTATTCACTTATATGACCACTTCATATAATTTTATTGTCAGTCATAACTGTTAATTATTTTAGAACTATAATAACTATATATATATATATATATATATATATATATATATATATATATATATATATATATATATATATATATATATATATATATATATATATATATATATATATAAAAACACACACACATACATAGCGCTGCACTTTTTCACACTAATTGTTTTGCTATTGGTCTTGGGCTGTGTCGGCTGCTATGTATATATGTACTATTGGTAGCACAGCGTGATATACAGATTTACAATAATTACAGAGAGTCCAGTGCCCTCCATACAGCAATGAGATCCAGTCATAGGAATATGCTGTGCTCAAATGACCGATTATTGACGCCACAGCACAAGTCTAATCCAAGATATCACCAGCATACCATGTTAAGATAAAATGAAAGGACAAAAATATGTACACAATGTCAGCACTCAAGTGTTGGTGAAAACAAACATGAAACACCAAGCAGAAGAGCTCTTCTAATTATAGCATTGGTCAGTGCCTGTAGTGTATGGAGATCATTTAAGGCCTTGCAGCTCTCTTCCAACTAGGGTAGTCTTTAATACCTCTTCTTGATTCAAACAGAAAGAACACTTTAATGTCACCAAGAGAAACCAAGGATGTTTCAAGGCCACTAAAAATCTCTTCCTCTTCATTCAAGGACTTGCAGCTCTCTTCCAACTGGGGTAGTCTTTAATACCTCTTCTTTGTTCAAGCAAAAGGGACACTTTAATGCCACCAACAGAAACCAAGGATGTTTCGAGGCCACCAAGATTCTCTTCCTCAGGTAGCAGTGACATGCAGAAACAGTGAAGAACATAGCATGGAAAGTCAGTAATGAGGAACAGATCAGCTGCAGGGAGACCACAGGCAATACTGGTGACTAGCCATTGCTTGCACTTTTTTTTTGGTGCAGTTTAAACAGTACAGTTACTCTAAATAAAACACGATACTCTACCTAAAACTGAGCAGTTCCCCCTCTTGCTGCCAAAACAGCCCTGACCCATCCAGGCATGGACTCCACTAAACTTCTAAAGGTATGCTTTGGTATCTGGCACCAAGGTTTCAGTAGCAGATCCTTTATGTCCAATAAATTGTGAGGTCTCCATGGAATCGGATTGTTTTTTTCAGCACATCCAACAGATGTACGTTTGGATTGAGATCAGAAAAAAAAAAAAAAGTCCCTCAAACTCATTGGTTTTGTTCCTCAAACTATTCTTGAACCATTTTTGCAGTGTGGCAGGGTGCATTACCCTGCTGAAAGAGGCCACTGCAATCAAGAAATACAGTTTCCACGAAAAGGTGTACTTGGTCAGCAACAATGTTTAGGTAAGTGGTACGTGTTAAAGTAACATCTACATGAATAGCGGGACCCAAGGTTTCCCAGCAGACACCTCCTGATGTAAATCCAGAGGAAACTAATTGGGGCGTGTCTTTCTCATTGTGGACGTCACTTGCAGGTACCAAAACCACGGTAGAGCGCATGCCGGCTCCAGTTTGATTGATATGGAGCAGCGGCAGTTCCTTTTGAGAGTAAGCTGCTGTTATTGCGCTGATTTATAGGAGGCACCTGAAAATGTGAGTTCATATTTGTTTTAATGTTTAGTAAAATGTTGTTTTAATGGTTTTACACAATGAGTTCCTCCATTTTATTGTATTACTCATATAGAACATTGGAGTAAACTTAGAGTGTGGAGGGGGAGGAATAGAGAGGAGTGCCTAAGCCATATATAATAACTCATGCGCTACTGCTCTTTATTAATATAAGGTCCATCAGTCCTGGTGAGCGAGAACTGTCAAAAAGGGGGAAATCACACGAACACAGTAGTATGGACACCGCAAAATAAAAATGTTTCACGTGGAACACCATTGAAATTTCAGTTTTGGGTGGAGCATATTAATATAAACATTGCGTGGAATATATATTTATGTTTTAACCACTTAACCCGGCGATCAGCAATTTTTTCGGTACTGCGACATTATGGCGGACACTTCGGACACTTTTGACACATTTTTGGGACCATTGGCATTTTTATAGCGATAAGTGCTATAAAAATGCATTGGATTACTATAAAAATGCCACCGACAGTGAAGGGGTTAACACTAGGGGGCGGGGAAGGGGTCAAGTATGTTCCCTGGGTGTGTTCCAACTGTAGGGGGGGGTGGACTGACATGGGGAAATTACTGATCTTCTGTTCATACATTGTATGAACAGAAGATCAGCATTTCTCTCCTTGACAGGACTGGGAGCTGTGTGTTTACACACACAGCTCCCGGTCCTCGCTCTGTAACGAGCGATCGCGTGTGCCCGGCGGTGATCGCGCCCTTTGTGGCCTGCGAGAGAGCCGACGTATAGCTACGGGCTCTCGCGCAGGGGAGCCGACCTGCTGCCGTATAACTGCGGCGGCTGGTCGGCAAGCAGTTAAAAAGGAACTTTTTGATTGAGTTCTAATTCATGTGTTCTTTGGTTTAATAGTGAAGCAAATTCAAATTGTGAACTATTTTCTTATATGAACAGTTTGTTGCGCTTTAAGGCCTCATGCACACTGGACGTTAAAATAACGTTATAAAAATGCCAGTAGAGTTGGTGAGTTTTTCAACTTTTTTTCATTAGCGTTTTTTTTTTTTGGTCGAAGAAAATATATAACACAAAAAAAATGCTGGCGAGTGAAGTTTTTGAACGTTTTATCGGCGTTTATCAGCATTTTTACAGCTGAAAACGTCTCTCAGAACCCACTATGTTTTATTTTATTTTTTTACTGCTCAAAACGCCACTGCCCCAAACCTGCCGATAACAGCCTATGTGTGCATGGACACATAGGATAACATGATGGAGAGTTTATTGACTGTAGAAAAAAAAGTCTACTGCCAAAAACAGCTGCTGTAAAAACAACCAAAAAAAGTGTGCATGAGGCCATAGTAGTTTGCCCTACATTTCCTTTCATGTTCAAATATTTGGATTCCTATTCTAAGGAATCTTCATATTATTATAGATTTATGTGATCAGGTATTGTGATTATTGGCATAACCTGCACATTTGGATTTTATTTTCTTTTTAGGCCTCATGCACACTGGACGTTAAAATAACGTTATAAAGATGCAAATAGCTTTGCAGTGAGTTTTTCAACTTTTTTCAATAGCGTTTAGCGCTTTTCCGCGTTAGCGTTTTTTGGTTGAAGAAAATTTTTTTTTTTCAATGGATCAAAAACTTTAAAAAACGCTGGTGAGTGACGCTTTTGAGCGTTTATCAGCGTTTATTGACGTTTATCAGCGTTAGAGCGTTTTTACAGCTGAAAAACGTCTCTCAGAACCCACTAGTTTTTTTTTTTTTTTTTTTTACTGCTCAAAAATGCCACTGCCCAAAACTGCTGATAACAGCCTATGTGTGCATGGACACATAGGATAAGATGATGGAGAGTTTATGGACTGTAGAAAAAAACGTCTACTGACAAAAACAGCTGCTGTAAAAACGTCAAAAAACATCCAGTGCGCATGAGGCCTTAATTTTGCACCTATTATCTTACATTCTTACTAGTTCTTCTTTATTATTTATATATTCTTATAGCACAACATATAAAATTACATTTGCATATTGCTGTAGATGACAATGATTTTGTGTAATGCTGTTACAAATGCATAAAACGTTGAAAATATTATAAAGTTTGGAACAAAAAGATGCAATCGTTTTGTGTGAATTACATTACGCAGTCTCTTTGAAAATTTGTATATGTTAATTTATTATTAAAGGGCAATTTACAACTAAACACATGCTGGCATCAGAGATATATAAAGTAACTGTATAATGATTGATGTGTAGATGTTTACATAAAAATAGATCAGGAAAAAAAAAAATAACCTGCACTGTTCTATGGTTACTTTGGGCCAGATCCACAAAAGGAATACGCAGGCGTATCTACGGATACGCCGTCGTATCCCTGTTTCTTTCTATGCGACGGATTCACAGAATCAGTTACGCATAGATATTCCTAAGATCCGACAGGTGTAATAGTTTTACACTGTCGGATCTTAGGATGCAGTACCTCGGCCGCCGCTGGGGGCATTTCTCGTCGAAATTCCGCGTCGGGTATGCAAATTAGCACTTACGGAGATCCACGAAGTGGTTTCCCTTCGTGACGTCTCCGTAAGTTGTTAGTTTGCAAATGCAAAATTCGGGGTGCTTTTACAAAGTGTAAAGTTAGTACACCATGTAAAAGTAGACCCTTCTTTCCCGCGACGCTGTCAAATGTTTTTTTACATTTTTTTTTCCCGCCGCATCTCTTTTTTTTCCCCGACGCAACTTTTTTTACCCAGCGCGATTCACAAAACTCGGCGCAACGTAACTTCGCGCAAAGCACGTCGGGAAAATCGCGTCGGGAGCATGCGCAGTACGTCCGGCGCGGGAGCGCGCCTAATTTAAATGGGACTCGCCCCATTAGATTGGGCACGCCTTGCGCCGGACGGATTTAAGTTACACCGCTGAAAATTTCTAGGTAAGTGCTTTGTGGATAGGGCACTGAGGTAGAAATTTTGCGGCGGTGTAACTTAAATCACAAAAATTAAGTTGCGCCCGCTGTACGTGGATCTGGCCCTTTGTGCGTGTTGTCTTGACAAATAGCACCATAATCAAACTCTTCAGTTACAGTTCTAGCTTGCATTAAGCAATTGCAAAAATCCTCAACACTGTAGTAGGCAGAATTATATCGGTATACAACCCCAATTCCAAAAAAATTGTGATGCTGTGTAAAGTCTACATAAAAACAGAATGCAATAATTAGCAAAATTCATTAACCCACATTTTATTTACAATAGAAAACATATCAAAATGTTTAAACTGAGAAAATGTACCATTTTGGAAAAAAAATATAGGTCATTATGAAATTGATGGTGGCAACACATCTCAATTTTTTTTGGACAGAGCAAAGTGGTACGAACAAGGAAGAGATGGAAGAACCTTTTGCAACTAGTTAGGTTATTTGGCAACAGGTCAGTATCATGATTGAGTAAAAAAAGAGCATCTTAAGCCTCGTACACACGATCGGACTTCCCTCGGACAAATACGTGGATTTTTGTCCGAAGGGTGTTGGTCGTGAACTTATTCTTCATACAGGACGCAAGAAAATTTTCAGCCAATATACACAAAACGACGTTTTTCAGCTCTTTAGCGCCACCCTTTGGGCAACTTCTGCTTATGTTGTCTGATGGTTAGCATTGGTTCAGCAGATGCGCGTTTGTACTTTGAATTTTTAGTCTGACGGATTTGTGTACACACGATCGGCTAATCCAACGGAACACATTTGTTGTCGGACAATTTGAGAGCATGGCCGTCAAACATTTGTTGTCGGACAATTCCAACAACAATAGTCCGATGGAGCATACAGACGGTCGGATTATCTGACAAAACACGTCCATCACACAATTGTTGGAATATCCGAACGTGTGTACGGGCCTTAAGAGAGTCAGAGTGTCTCAGAAGTAAAGATGGGCAGAGGTTCACCGATCTGTGAAAAGCTGCATCTAAAATTTGTTGAACAATTTCAGAATAATGTTCCACAATATAAAATTGCATCTACAATACATCATGTCAAGAGATTTCAAGAACCTGGAGATATTTCTGTGCAAACGACAAGGCCAAAACACAATATTGGAAGTCTGTGATCTTTGGGCACTCAAACATCACTGCATTAAAAACAGGCACAATTCTGTGATGGACATGGGCTCAGGATTACGTACCAAAATCAATGTCTGAACGCAGTTCGCCGTCCCATCCAAAAAAATGTAATGTAAAGGTCTATTATGCAGAGAAGCTGCCATATCTGAACATGACCCAGAAACGCTGTCGTCTTCTCTGGGTCAAAGCTCATTTAAATGGTCTGTTGCAAAGTGGAAAGCTGTTCTGTGGTCAGACAAATCGAAATTTGACATTCTTTTTGGCAATCATGGACACCGCATCCTCAAAAAGAGGAGAGGGTCCTTTTGACTTGTTATCAGCATTTGGTTCAAAAGCCTGCATCTCCTATGGTATGTGGATGCATTAATGCGTATGGAATGGGCAGCTTGCACATCTGGAAAAGTATCAATGTACCATCAATGCTGAAAGATAAAGCTAGGTTTGAGAGCAGCATATGCTCCCATCCAGATGACATCTTTTTTAGGGAAGACCTTGCATATTTCAGCAGGGCGAATATATCAGGTAACCAGTACAGTGCTTCAGCCTTGTCCCTTGCGCACAGAATTTTTTTTTATACTTCTGAGACACCAACTCTCTAAGATACTAATTTTATACCCAATCATCTTACTGACTTGTTGCCAATTAACCAAATTAGTTGCATTTTTCTCACCCAGCTATTTCTTACGAGTACTACTTACTTTGCCAGTTTTTTGTTGCCCTGTCCAAACTTTTTTGAGATTTGTTGCTGTCATCAATTTCAAAATCACCTAAATGGTTTTCTAAAACTGTATATTTTCACAGTTTAAACAGGTTATATGTTTTCTATTTTCTACTGTGAATGAAATATGGGTTTGAGATTTGAAAATTATTGCATTCTGTTTTTATTTCGATTTTACACAGCGCCCCAAAATTTTTGGAATTGGGTTTGTAACAATGTGATATAGGTTTATCAACTATTGTTTTAATGGCAGCTTTAAGACCTGCCAGGCCAGTACATGCTAGAACCTGATAACATTATGATTCATGAACACCAAGGAACTTACCATGATACAGACACTGAAGGGATCCTAAAGTGGTTGTAAAAGCACAAGGTTTTTTACCTTCATGCATTCTAAAACCCTTCTGTGAGCAGCAGCCCCCAAAATACTTACCTGAGCCCCCCCTCAATCCAGTGATGTCCAAGAGAGCCTTTCCTCTTCGGGGACTCCCACTCCTGATTGGCTTTTGTCAGCAATCACAGCCAGTGAGCCAATTGGGAGATGGAGGGGGTGGGGCTGATCCGCGGCTCCATGTGTGAATGAACACACAGAGCCGCAGGTCGGGACAGGGCCTGCTTGGGAGCCCCAAAGAGCAAACCGCTTGCTGTGGAAGTACCCAGCAGGAGTGAGAAGCTAGGAGAGCCTGCTTGGGACCCGAGAAGAGGAGGATCAAGGCTGTTCTGTGCAAATCCACAGAGCAAGTATGCATAACATTTTTTTATTTATTTTATTAAATGCCAAGGCTTTAAGATCACTGTAATGGTTTAACACTGCGTGCTTGCAATAATACCGGAAAACCAAAATTTTCCATAGAACGACCTATGTATTATGGTCTAAACAGGCAATTACTAGAGGTATCCTGGATTCTGTAAAAGAACAATATAGCCTCTATCTGTGGGCAGATTAGGTATTGATGCTTATCTGTTATAGCCATAATGTCAAGAAACTTTAAGGGGTTTGTGCACCGCACCCCTAATACAAAATACACATACTTTAGTTTTAGTGGCCCTCAGAAGTTCAGAAACCGAACTACAGCGATGTATACTTAAGCTTTATGGCAGAACGAAAGAGAACTGGCAAATATACGTGAAGCTCTCAGCGGCAATATAAGGAATGTGACATGAGTCTCCAGGAAGGTCACACAAAATTCAACCTCTCTGCTCACTCTTATTACTTTGCTCTGTACAAAAAAGCGTGCACTGAATAGTTAAGCAAATATGTTACCCAAGTAAATTGAGGAACACCGGCAGACGCAAATTCTCACTGACAACCAAGAGCAGTGTAAGTATCAAAAGAGTCCTGGTTAGTACTTGCCTGCTAAGAGCCAGTTTACACAGGGGCGACTCGTCAGGCGACTTAAGCCTCGTACACACGATCAGTCCATGCAATGAAAACGGTCTGAAGGACAGTTGTCCTAGGTTAACCTATGAAGCTGACTGATGGTCCGTCGTGCCTACACACCATCAGTTAAAAAAACGATCGTGTCAGAACGCGGTGACGTAAAACACAACGACGTGCTGAAAAAAACGAAGTTCAATGCTTCCAAGCATGCGTCAACTTGATTCTGAGCATGCGCGGGTTTTTAACCGATGGTTTTGCATACCAACGATCGGTTTTGACCTATCGGTTAGCAATCCATTGGTTAAATTTTAAAGCAAGTTTGCTTTTTTTTAACCGAAGGTTAAATAACCTATGGCGCCCACACACGATCGGTTTGGACCGATGAAAACAGTCCATCAGACCGTTTTCATTGGTTTAACCTATCGTGTGTACGAGCCTTTAGCCGCCTGACAAGTCGCGCTCCACTCTGTACTATGGAACCGTTCTAATAGAAGCGACTCAAAAAGGTTCCTGTACTACTTTGGGATGACTTCAGGGCGACTTGCATTAACTTCTATACAGAAGTAATTTTGCAAGTTGCCCCTAAAGTCGTGGACAGATCGCCTTGCCGGGTCGCTCGGCAAGTCGTGCTGCCCCAGTGTGAACTGTCTCTAAGGGTTACAACTACACATGATGTACTTTACCTGAATAATTCATTTACTGGCCAAACCAAATCATTTGTTTCTAAAATGTTATAATCAACCATAACATGGCTTTAAAGGAGACCTGTGTAGAAAGAAGTATGGGGCTGCCATAGGATCCCATGACTTCAGTATTTTCTTAGTTACTGACCTGGAACATGCAGCCAATAAAATCATACTGACTTTAAAATTCCTAAATTTGAATCCTTGTTTAACGTTGGTGAATCAGAAACGCAATTTAATTGCATGTTAAAACGTGCCAAGGAAAGTAAACTTTATACTGATAAACAGAATGCATACACAAGAAAACCTACACCTGTAAATAAATCCAAATACATAAAGAACGTATGAGATGTGTATACAAAGTCTGATAAAAATAAAGGAATAATGTATGCTATAAACAACCCTGATGATTTTATGACATTGTTGTATGAGACCTTAGGTCACACGCAGTAAATTATTTCTTTTACATGTAACATGATATTTATGACGACAACTAGAAGAATTGTGGAGCAATTGTGTACAGTAACCAGATACTATCATTTTCTATGCGGTACATTTTAAAATGTTTACTTTTTTTCTTTTTTAAATTAAGAATTTACTAAAATCTCAAACAGCATTACTATATCCAGCAGCTGTTCAATATACAATTCCAAAAAAAGTTGGGATGAGGTGTCAAATATACATGAAACAGAATGCAATGATTTGCAAATCGTATAACCCCATATTTTATTTACAATAGAAAAAATATCAAATGTTTAAATTAAGAAAATATGCAATTTTATGAAAAAAATAAGGTCAAAAAAGTTGGTACAGGGTCAGGTTTACCACAGTGTAGCATCCCCTCTTATTTTAACAACACTCTGTAAATGTCTGGGAACTAAGTAAACCATTTGCTGAACTTTTGGGAGAGGAATGTCGTCTCATTCTTGTCTGATCCCAACAGTATCCCAACTTTTTTGGAATTGGGGTTGTAACAATGTGTCTGTGGTTTTCCATTTCTTACCTGAAATAGAGTAGGGGGCACTTGTTTCTTTGCGAGGTGGGCCTGAACATGGTCTACAGCTTGCTTCGAAAATGGCTAAGGATTTAAAACAAAACCAAAGTAAATTCCCAGAATTCAAGAAACAGGTAATGTATATAAAATGTTTACACCTTTTAATGTGACTTATAAACTGTACAACTCAGTTGAACAACACACTGAAATCTTTTAGGTGGAGGGAAGTAAAAATAAAAAAAATAAAAATTAATATGGTTGCATAAGTGTGCACACCTTAAACTCTTTTTTGAAGCACCTTTTGATTTTATTACAGAATTCTGTCTTAGTGGGTATGAGTCCATCAGCATGGCACATCTTGACTTTGCAATATTTGCCCACTCTTCTTTGCAAAAACACTCCATAGCTGTGAGGCATCCCCTGTGCACAGCCCTCTTCAGATCACCCCACAGATTTTCAATCAAAATCAAGTCTGGGCTCCGGCTGGGCCATTCCAAAACTTTAATCTTCTTCTGGTGAAGCCATTCATTTGTTGATTTGGCTGTATGCTTTGAGTCGTTGCCATGCTGACAGATGCAGTTCCTCATTATATTCAGCTTTCCAGCAGAAGCCAGAAGGTTTTGTGCCAATATTGACTGGTATTTGGAACTGTTCATAATTCCCTCTACCTTGACTAAAGCCCCTGTTCCAGCGGACGAAAAAAACAGCCTCAAAGCATGATGCTGCCACCACCATGCTTCACTGTGGGAATGGTGTTCTTTTTGTGATGCGCAGTATTGTTTTGCGCCAAACGTATCTTTTGGAATTATGGCCAAAAACGTCAACCTTGGTTTCTTCAGACTATAACATATTTTCCCACATGATATTGGGAGACTTCAGATGTGTTTTCACAAAATTTAGCTTAGATGTTTTTTTTTTCGGAAGAAAAGGCTTACCACTCTAACCCATAGCCCAGACATATGAAGAATATGGGAGATTGTTGTCACATGTACCACACAGCCAATACTTGCCAGATATTCCTGCAGCTCCTTTAATATTGCTGTAGGCCTCTTGGCAGCCTCCCTGGTCATTTTTCTTCACGTCTTTTCATCAATTTTGGAGGGACGTCCAGGACTTAGTAATGTCACTGTTGTGCCATATTTTCTCCACTTGATGATGACTGTGTTTCATGGTATATCTAATTCCTTGTAAATACTTGTGTACCCTTCTTCTGACTGATACTTTTTAACAATGAGATCCCTCTGATGCTTTGAAAGTTCTCTGCAGACCATGGCTTTTACTGGAGTATGGGACTATAAAAATGTAAGGAAAGACTTACTAGAACAGCTGAACTTTATTTGGGGTTAATAAAGGTACTTTAACTACTTAAGGACAGCCTGCCGCAGTTGTACGTCGGCTGTTTGAAGAGGAATATCATTGTTATGGCAGCAGATAGCTGCCATAATGCCGGTATCCTCTTCCAGAGCGGGCAGTCCTCTTTCAGATAAATGTGGTCTCACTTTTAATCGGTGGCAGGAGAGGGGCCCCCCCCTCCCACTGTGCTCCGGTCGTCTCTGCCACTTACTGAAACCGTCAGTAGCGGCAGAAACAATCGGATCCTCTTCCCTCACAGACTGGATGTTGAGATAGTTAAAGATGCCCCCTCGCTTGGCTCCATACCATTGGATGGCGGAAGCAACGTCAAATGCCCAATGGTCTTAAAGGGGATTTTTTTTTTGTAAAATGCTTTTTTTCTATTACAAGGGATGTGTACATTCATTGTAATAGGAATAAAAGTGACCCAAATTTGTATTAATTATTTTAAAAGGACAGTGTAAAAAAAAAAAAAAGTTAAATAAATAAGAGTAAAAAAAAAAAAAAGCATTCGCAAGTTGTGCCCGCATATGAAAACTGTATTCAAACCACACATGAGGTATCGCCATGATCGTTAGGAGCGAGAGAAATAAGTGTAGCACTATTGGGCTAACTTTACTGTTGAGACCACTGCGCAAATACGGTGTGACAAAGTATTGCAACGACTGCCATTTTATGCAGGGTGTCTAAAATTATTATATATATATATATATATATATATATATATATATATATATATATATATATATATATATATATATATATATATATATATATATATATATATATATATATATATATATATATATATATATATATATATATATATATATATATATATATATATATATATAAATAAAAAGTTTGGGGGTTCCAAGTAATTTTCTAGCAAATAAAACGGACTTTAACTATAAACACAAAGTCTGAAATATAGGCTCAGTCCTTTAGAAGGTAAATGATGGCTGGTGTGTACAGACTCCTATTTAACATAAGTTTTATTGCAATTGCTTAATTCTGAACACAGCTACATCCCCAGTTATAAGAGGGTGTGCACACTTATGCAACAACATTATTTTAGTTTTTTTATTTATAGCCCCCCCCCCCCCCCCAAAAAAAAAGTTTGTTTTTCAATTGAGTTTTACAGTTTATAGGTCGCATTATAGGTGAAAAAAGTTCTGAAATGATTAATCTTTGTCTCATTTTTTTACATCACAGAAACCCAACATATTAACAGTGGTGTGTAGACATTTTATATCCATTGTAAATACTGCATGATTATTGGAGTTAAAATAACTCATGTGGAATTTAACTCATGCAATTCACAAAAAAAAAAAAACACACACACATTAAATACTGCATACCTTCATGTTTTTTTATTTTCCGTATCTAAATTTTTTACACTTTATGCTAACACAGACAGGCTGCAGCAGGTACTGAAACATTTAGCAGTGGTATGCCTACCACTGCTAAATGTGAAAGTTCAGCTTAGAGTTTCTTGTTGTTGAGGAACCAGCACCCGCTGGCAATAACCTGTAGTGAATTTACCATTTTCATAATCACATATTATAGATATTTGAGTTAAATGTGTAACATGACCCAATTATCTCATGCGATATCCTTTTGTGAAATTGACCGCAAACAGATGTAGCCAGAAATGACATATACAAAGTGGCAGGTAGGCATGCATAGACAGATAGGTAGATGAATGTAAATACTTACATGTGAACAAGATAATAGCTCTTTCATAATGTATGTGTCATAAATCTGTCGACTTCTACAAAGACGGTCCTCCTCTGAATCCAATTTCTCATACTCTTTTATCTGAAAGGCAGAAAGGTAATGTATAATCTTTGTTATTTAGGACTACAAAGTACCTTACTTGGATAAGGCCTCACAGACATGAGCTTAGATGCAAAACTACATATAATTCTGGTGTTATTTTTGGGGTGTTTGCCATATAGCCTTCCACCACTTTTTCCAGCAGAGGGGGGAAGCAAAGCCCTAACTAGTATACAGAAATAGATGTGGCTTAAATATTGCATTGCACTTTTTTATGGGGCTTGGCTGCTTGAGTCCATTGACCTTCAAAAGGCCATGATAATGAGTTGTTGTACATTTTCAACAAGTACATGCTTTGAGATCATATTGCAATGTTTATTATTATTTAAATACATTTTTTATATGATTCACATTTTCACAAGCTTATCCATTTACATTTTTGTTACCGTATTGCACATATGTAGATTAAACACCAAGTTATGTGGCTCAGTGTAATCACTCCTAACAGATATTGACATTATTAGCTACAAAGGGAGTACGCCGTTTATAATGAGTCACCCATGTCATAGCCTTGCATTATCAGAAGAAGCAGTAAAGCAGAACCACCGTGCAACAAGGCAAAGCAAAAAGAAGAGCCTGCATAAATGTGAAAATATGGCAGACGTAATTACAAATATATATATATATATATATATATATAAACCATGAGCACGTACTGCATCAAGCTGAACTTGAACTTTTCTTAAAGCGGGGGTTCACCCTAAAAAAAAAAATGTTTTTGTCTACCATGCCATCCAGCATACTAGCGTGAGCTACAGTATGCCTTTATTCTTATTTTTTTAGCTGTACTCACAGTTTAATCCGTTAGTTAAGTTTCAGACTCCCCGTGGGGAGTAGGCGTTCCTATGAAGAGGGGAACATGATTGACGGCTGGCTATGGCGCATCACGCTTCCCGAAAATAGCCGAAATAGGACTTGGCTCTTCACAGCGCCTGCGCAGTCAGCTCCTAGTCTGTGCGCAGGCGCCGTATAGCGCCGTGAAGAGCCGAGTCCTACTCCGGCTATTTTCGGGAAGCGTGACGCGCCATAGCCGGCCGTCAATCATGTTCCCCTCTTCATAGGAACGCACCCCCCCCCCACCGGGAGTCTGAAACAAAACAAATTGATTAAACTGAGTACAGCGCAAAAAAAATAAAGGCATACTGTAGCTCACACTAGTATGCTGAATGGCATGGTAGAAAGTTGTATTTTAGGGTGAACCCCCGCTTTAAGTTCACTGCAACAAATTTAATTATGTGTCTAAATCAAAGTAGGCAACAGATATTGCGTTGCATTAGAACATTTAGAAGTCTTGCAAACCTTGTAGAATGTCTTGGGAGCCCTGTTACAAAAATGGTGACGTCACCTTCTGAAATTGTATTTGGGCCCATCCTCTCATCTCCTATCTTTCACTACTGATCATAGAGGTCACTCATCTCAGGTATGTACCACTAGTGAGCTGTGGGATGTAAATATTTTACCGTGAAAGTGTTTTGCTGCACTGGTGGGTCTACAGCCTTTAAATTATTATAACCAATATAAATAATTTAATTATATAAAAATGAGAATGCTCAAAGAGTGGGAACATGGAGAAAACTATTGCAGTCACACTAGACTCCTAGCTGGTTGGTAAGTAGGCTTGGTTTTTCCCTGGGCATTCCCCAGGTTTTTGCTGTTATCTACTTTAGCCTTCCAATGCTACTTACTGTTATGGCCAGCTATAGATGGGGGCAGTGGACATGTTTATGCTTCACCTGTGGTGTTTATATTGGTCCATCAGTGCACCAACACCTTTGCAGCCATTGTGCTATATGCTGGGTGCTTGGTGTGCTCTTGTACCTTTAAAAGGAGGGGTGGCTTCCCTTCAGTTCACCTGCCCCTGTCTATCCATTAAAATGCATGTGCCTCCACTGTGGGGACGCTCATTGTTTAGTGTTCGGACCACAGATATTACAGGGTGCCTTGGCGCGGCTCTGTGGCTCACGCATGCGTTTGCAAATGCGTGCGGACCGAATCCCTGTTTTTAACGCATACTGTAGACAGGTTAATTGGTTTTCTGCAAGCTGGTCGGTAAGTAGGCTTGGTTTATCCCTGGGCATTCCCCAGGTTTTTGTTGTTATCCTTTACATTATAGAAGACGACAGACAGGTGGCTGGGAGTAAACAATAGACAATACAATACAGTCACACCCTGCCCCATCAAAGCAAATAGTACACAACAGCCAACACACAATATGCACACAATATATACAATCTATATAGAATTGAATCTGACTAGTACAGATCATAGTGGGGTTCTCATTCACCCAGTGCCCCTATTAGAGATATTGTTAATGAATATTACTGTCCCATTTGAAGTAGTCCAAGATGTATTTTCTCAGTTACCCTATGCCCCTAATGGTGATTTAGACATAAGAGGTGCATGGGGAGCTGAAGCAAGGGTATCTCATACTTTCCAAGAGATTCTGGGTTCCACGGGCCCTGCCGTTACAGTAACCATATGGACACTTGATTTCTCTAGTTGACTTCCATAACACGTTGCAGACAACGCATGTCCTGTGAACCCCCACCTAAGTGAACCTCACTTCACCAAGTATTGTGTACAGAATGATTTAGCAGATGTTTGTAAGCCTCCAAATTGAGAAGAAAACAAGCTGCATACCATTAGGGGAGGTCAACAGTGATCTTTCTTAGTTGGTAATGAGCTTGTTTATGGACATGCACTCAGCAACCCTAAGTAAATAAGCTGCCAAGTAGGCCGAGCTAAGTAGTGTAAATTTCATCAAGTGCTGAATCATACAATGAATGAAGGAAACCTGAAAACTATATTTTACTATCCAAATACGGACAATTATAGTGAATGAAGATGAAAGCCATTTGCTGTTACAGGCACCAAGGTAAGTACCTCAGAAATTACACAGCTACTGTAATCAATGCAATACATTATGGCCTAGAAGCCTGGGAAAATTCCAGTCCTCAGATCTCTTAATTCTGACGTGGATGCTTTCACAGATCTAGTGCCAATTATAACAATCACATTCAGCTCAATACCCCATTTCCTAATCTCAAAGTCCTGCTTTTCAAACTCTGAACTCCATGTACCACAAACTGACAATGCATCTCTGAGACACAATTTGTAAACTTACAGCCTCAAGCACCATCCTCCAATGAATCAGTCAAGCCAACAAAATGTCTATAGTTTGATAATATTAAAGGCAACATTATCTGAAAAAAAAAAATGTTGGGCTACGATTGCCAACCTGTGTTTACTTGATAAAATCAGCCTATATGCAGTAAAGCATTCTTGTTATACTCACTGTGAAACCTAAGGGGTTAATCCTCTGCATTATGTAAAAAGACTGTTTGATCCTGTCTTCTCTGAGCCTCTCCTCCTTACGGTGGCGGTATAGTGCCGCTATTTTTAGCGGAGCTATATCGTCGGAATTGCCGAGGAAATGCGGAGGTATTCGGCCGCTAGCGGCCGAAACAGGGTTAATACCACTTGCAATGCGCCTTTGCCGAGGCGCATTGCTGGCGGTATTACCGCAGTGTCCCATTGTTTTCAATGGGAAGGAGCGGTAAACACTCACTGCTCCAAAAATGCTGCTGGCAGGACTTGGAACTCCTCCTACAAGCTTTAAAGCGGGAGTTCACCCGAAAAACAATTTTTAACATTAGATTGAGGCTCATTTTGGGAAGCAGAATCGGGTTTTTTTTTTTTAAATCGAAGCAGTACTTACCGTTCTAGAGATAGATCTTCTCCGCCGCTTCCGGGTATGGTCTTCGGGACTGGGCGTTCCTATTTGATTGACAGGCTTCCGACGGTCGCATACATCGCGTCACGAGTAGCCGAAATAAGCCGAACGCCGGTGCGGCTCTATACGGCGCCTGCGCACCGACGTTCGCTACTTTAGGAAAATCGTGACGCGCTGTATGCGACCGTCGGAAGCCTATCAATCAAATAGGAACGCCCAGTCCCGCAGCCCATACCCGGAAGCTGCAGAGAAGATCTCTCTCTAAAACGGTAAGTACTGCTTCGATTTTAAAAAAAACACCCGATTCTGCGTCCCAAAATGAGCCTCAATCTAATGTTAAAAATTGAGTTTTTGGGTGAACCTCCACTTTAACCAGCCACTGATTGAAGTCACAAGACTGTTATATACTGCTGATGAGAAAAGGTATTTAGCGGTTTATATTTACTAAAATAATTGCATTTCCATGCTCTGTGTACTACCCATAGACCAGATATAATGAATGCAGGGTCCTGGGTTTAAGGCTAACACTTTAAGTTGGCCTAAAAGTCTAAACTCATGGTCCAACTATTTAAGTCAGTAGCTCAAAGTTTTGAGGCCATCAGATAAGCATCACAGCTGAAAAAACTGAATTTACTGAGAGGAAGGGGTCAGTAATGGTAGCCTATACATTTCTTTCAGCACATTTCCTTTAAGTATCTTTTACTGTCAAGCTCATACTGAGATTTCCATGATGACTACTAGGAATGAGCTCAGGTGTGTTTGGATCCTGTTCCGAATACACCTACGCTATTCCGCCAGGAAGCCGTCACCGCACACCGCCAATCATAAGTGGCTGAGGCATTCCCTGCCATGCAGCCGCATGTAGGGTGTGTATACATGCGGCTGTGGAGTCGTGAATGCTTTGGCCACTTATGATTGGCAGTGTGCAGTAACAGCTTCTCTGCAAGATAGCTCAGGTGGGTTTGGACTAGGCTACGAATACACCTGAACTCATCCCTGATGAGCACAAAGTTAAGCTAAAATCTAAAGCTGTACAGCCAATGTCATTGTCTCCTAACCAAAGGGTGGCCCAGCTTTTCATTCTGTATAGGGTCTATTGTGCCCTTGAATTTTTGCATAAAGTAGGCCATAGAAATACCTCTTAATGTGCAAGATGTGCTGAATCTCTTGGCTCCTTTTTTACATCTGTTTTGATAGGAGGTATTAGATACTCTAAATACTGTACATGGCTCTGCGTTGACTTTAGAGTTCTATGCCTATTGGGGTATGCAAACTCCAACAACCTGAAGTATACCCAGGTATTAGCTATTGCAAGATCATTTTTTGTGTGGCACTGAAGTTGGCAGCTTCCTGTTTGTCCAATTCTCCTACCTGTAGGAGACTGAATCCTGGAAATTAATAAACATGTAATGTTTGAGAAGTATACATATGTTCAATGTAATGCGTCTCATAAATTAGAAAAAATATGGAAAAAATGGATGGATGCAACGCCCAGAACCTAGAACCTCTTGATTTAGAAATTGCCTAGGCATTCCACAGGCATATATTGCAAGACTAATGCTGTTACGTTTCCCTCTCTTATGCCAATCCATTGGGTTGAACAGATAAAGCGTAGAGGGCATGATTAAAAACTAGCTCCAGCAATGCATTAAGATGCCCTAGGCCTCTAACCATTTAGTTACTTTATATTTAATTTCACAATACAAGTTTTTTTGCACAATCTGTTGCATTCCTGGTTGAGAGACCACTAATGTGACAGTGTTTGTTTTGAAATCTGCTTCCCAGGGATTCACAAATTCGTAATGCCTTGTGCACAGAAACACAGGACATACAAAAGAAAATGGAGGGGTTAAACTACTTCCTGTTACATACAGAGAAATCTTACTTCTCTATTGTGAAATAATATTGAACACGATTCACTAAAACACTGAAAAATAGGAGCATTTCCAAAGATTTCATATAATCCAATGACACGTGTGGCTGTTCACCAAGGTACGTTTCCCAACTACTTTTAGATCAGATGTTTTACCTCTATATGGCTTTAGGCAGTGCATATGTATTTAGATTATGTAACATCTGGCTGTACTGATGTGCAGTCAGCTATTCACAGATTTCAAAATTTCTGAAATGAACACAAGTTCATTATGAAGGAAGAAGATCTGTGCATAATAATTACCTCTAATGGACAAGCAGAAGATTATAGTCAATATCCTACCCGACACAAAGCTTTGCAGGACTTATTAATACCAAGCAACATTATAATCAGCTAGACAGAAATGAACTTGCTAATCATTCTCTGTTATGTATATGGAAGCTCAAAGCAGCTCTGGTTTAATAAAGTACAGTAGATGATATGCCAGATTAATCAAATTTCCAATAGCCAAGAGAAATGCATGCCTGGATACTTCATGGTCCAGATACAAGGGTCACGTACAGCCGGAAATATGTACTAGAAAAACTGCTACTCTAGCAATCACAGAAAACGTTCAGTAGAAATAACAGTTTGGCTTATCCTTGTCAGACGAATATAATAAAACGGCAGTGCACGGTTTATAATGACCTACAAGTGAAACAAAGTCAAAGGCAAACTCAAGACAGTCACCTCACACACAAAATTCCTACATTACAATGGAATTTTACATAAAACGACTTTGGCACGTTTAGAAGTGAAAGCCAGTATACCACATTATACACAATAATTGTCCTACAGGGAGAAAATGGCAGGCATTCTCAATCATTGTACACATTCCACACAACAGGTCACAATTACCAACAGTACCATGGTTTTTACACACACATCTTTGATGTAGACATGTCTTATAATGCAAATCACATATATATACATATATATATATATATATATATATATATATATATATATATATATATATATATATATATATATATATATATATATATATATATATATATATATATATATATATATATATCCCACATTTTTGTAAATATTTTATTCTTTTCATGTGACAACACTGAAGAAATTACACTTTGCTACAATGTAAAGTAGTGAGTGTAGAGCTTGTATAACCGTGCAAATTTGCTGTCCCCTCAAAATAACTCACACAGCCATCAATGTCTAAACCACTGGCAACAAAAGTGAGTACACCCCCAAGTAAAGAATGTCCAAGTTGGGCTTATAAATGTCAATATTTTGTGTGGCCACCATTATTCTCCAGCACTGCCTTAATCCTCTTGGGCATGAAGTTCACCAGAGCTTCACAGGTTGCCACTGGAGTCCTCTTCCACTCCTCCATGACGACATCATAGAGCTGGTGGATGTGAAAGACCTTGCGCTCCTCCACCTTCCTTTTGAGAATGCCCCACAGAGGCTCGATAGGGTTTAGGTCTGGAGACATGCTTGGCCAGTCTATCACCTTTACCCTCCGCTTAGTGGTTGTCTTGGAGGCATGTTTGGGGTCGGTATCATGTTGGAAAACTGCCCTGCAGCCTAGTCTCTGAATGGAGGGGGATCATGCTCTGCTTCAGTATGTCACAGTACATATTGGCATTCATGGTTCCCTCAATGAACTGTAGCTCCCCAGTGCCATGGTTACAGTAACCCATGTCCTTAGTCTGCTTGTCTTCAGCAAACTGTTTGCAGGCTTTCTTGTGCATCATCTTTAGAAGAGGCTTACTACTGGGACGACAGCCACGCAGACCAACTTGATGCAGTGTGTGGCATATGGTCTGAGCATTGACAGGCAGACCCCCCACTCTTCAACCTCTGCAGCAATGCTGGTAGCACTCATACATTTATTTCCCAAAGAAAACCTCTGGATATGACGGCGAGCACGTGCACTCAACTTCTTTGGTCTAAAAAATGGCAAGGCTTGTTCCGAGTTTAAACTGTCCTGTTAAACCGCTGTATGTACTTGGTCACTGTGCTGCAGCTCAGTTTCAGGGTCTGGCCAATCTTCTTATAGCCCGAGCCATCTTTATGTAGAGCAACAATTCTTTGCCATGTGGTGCCATGTTGAACTTCCAGTGACCAGTTTGAGAGAGTGAGAGCGCGAACACCAAATTTAACACACCTGCTCCCCATTCACACTTGAGACCTTGTAACACAGAGTCACATGACACCAGAGAGGGAAAATGGTTGATTGGACATTTTCACTTAGGGGTGTACTCACTTTTGTTGCCAGTGGTTTAGACTTTAATGGCCGCGTTGAGTTATTTTGAGGGGACAGCAAATTCACATTGTTATACAAGCTGTACATTTACTACCTTACATTGAAGCAAAGTGTAATTTCTTCAGTGTTGTCACATGAAGAGATATAATATTTACAAAAATGTGAGGGGTGCATTCACTTTTGTGAGATACTGAACGTACATACACTATATTACCAAAAGTTTGGGACGCCTGTCTTTGCACACACATGAACTCTTACCACTTGCTTACTGGGCACTTTTCAGCTTTCAGCGCTGTTGCACTTTGAATGACAATTGCGCAGTCATGCTACACTGTACCCATATGAAATTTTTATAATTTTTTTCACACAAATAGAGATTTCGTTTAGTGGTATTAAATCACTACTGTTCCCCCCCCCCCTTAAACAAAAAGACCGAAAAGTAAAAAAATAAAAGAAAAAACCTTTCATAATTTCATATAACATTTTTCAGGCATGTAAATTTTCTCCTTCATTGATGAGGCTGCACTCCTGGGCACTGATAGGTGGCAAAGATGAGACTGTACTGATAGATGGCACTGATGGGCAGCACTAATAGGTGGCACTACTTAGCAGTACTGGTGGGCACTGGTAGGTGGCACTGCTTAGCATCTGATCAAGGGCGAATACTGCAGTGCAAAATGTAAGTACATTGTTTCCCTGGAAGCCCAGATTCTGAATCTAGAGAAGCAACTGTCAGCACTGAGAAGACCCTCCATACTAAAGGAGAGCTGGAAACATACCCGGCAGATGCCAGCACAGTGGTGGGTGGAGACAAAGAGGTGCGGGCAGATGGGTGAAAGTTAGGAAGGTTAGACGGGAAAGTGCCAGGGAGGCCAATCCTGGGCTGGAACATCCCAATAAGTACGCTCCATTAAGTGACATTGGTGAAACCAGTCAGGGACCAGCTCTGCTGGAGCTGGGGGACTCCCCTAGTCGCCAGGGGAAGAACACCTCTAGTGAGAGTGGGGGGGGCGAAGGAAAGATTCTGGTGGTAGGGGACTCACTTCTTAGAAGGACAGAGAGGGCAATCTGTGACAAAGACCTGAAGCGCCAAACTGTATGCTGGGGTGCTCGGGTTAGGCACATCACAGATCTGGTGGACAGATTACTGGGAGGGGAAGACCCGGCTGTCATGGTGCACATTGGCACCAATGACAAAGTCAGAGGCAGATGGAGTGTCGTAAAGAACGATTTTAGGGACTCAGGAGCTAAATTGAGGAAAAGGACCTCCAAGGTAGTATTCTGGTAAATACTACCGGAACCTTGATCCACATCAGAAAGGCAGAGCATATGCCAGATGTTAGTATTGGGGGCATTAGTGGTCAGTGGACTAGAGCACATAAACCAGAGGTAAGTATAGCAACAAGTCCCATTTGCAATCTCAGAACACCCAATAAGAGGACAGTATGCGACCGGTCTAAACTACGCGACATGTTCACCAATGCCAGGAGCCTGGCGGACAAGATGGGAGAACCAGAGATACTGTTGTACGAGGAGGATTTAGATTGTGGGCATTTCAGAGACTTGGATCAACAGCTCTCATGATTGGTTGGCAACCATTCAAGGGTATTTCCTTTATCGCAGGGATAGAGAGGGTAAAGAGGGGGGGGGGGAGGGGGTATGCCTGTATATCAAGAATAATGTACAAGTGAATGTGAGAGATGACATCACTAAGGGAGCTAGGGAGGAGATGGAATCCTTATGGGTAGAGCTCCAAAGGGATGAAACTAAGGGGAAAATAATACTGGGAGTATGCTATAGGCCCCCTAACCTGGAGGGAGGAGGGGGAGACGGACCTCCTAGCACAATTTGGACTAGCAGCAAGGATGGCAAGTTAATCATAATGGGGGATTTTAATAATCCAGACAGACTGGGCGGAAGGAACCGTGCATTCGTCTAAGGCTTGCCAGTTCCTAAATGTCTTGCAGGACAATTTCATGGGTCAGATGGTAGGCGCACCAACTAGAAACAAAGCTTTACAAGACCTACTGATTACCAACAATACAGACCTGATCACAGAAGTGGAAATTAGGGGCAATTTAGGATCATAGGTCAATTTGCTAGTATAAATCACACAAATAGGAAACATAAGGGAAATACAAAAACATTGAATTTCGAAGCAAACTTCCCCAAACTACGAACCTTGCTAGAAGATATAAATTGGGATAAAATCTTAGGAACAATGACAGCAAATATTAGATACATTTATAAAGTGTAAGAGGTAGAAGAGGGGTGGGTGGGGGGGGAGTGTTGGGGGGAGGCGGGCGGGAGAGAAGGGGTACCTCTGGATGGAGAATCCAGAAGTAAAAAGGATATAAAAGAAGTAAGAGGGTGTATGGAATTTATTTATGTAAAATGTATATTTTTGAATGTGTGTATTCTTGACAAAATAAAATAAAGAAAAAAAAATCTTAGGAACAAAAAAAAAAACAGGAGAGATGGGTTTGCTTTAGGAGCATATTAAATAAGGACATAAGACAGTGCATCCCATTAGGAAATACTTTTTAAAAAGCGAACAAAAATCCTGGATGGCTTAACTCCAATGTAAAAATGCATATAAATGCAAAGGAGAAGGCCTCCAAAAAATACAAGGCTGAGGGACCATCATCAGCATTCAGACTTTACAAAGAATGAAACAAAAAAATGTAAGAGTGCAATTAGGGTGGCTAAGATAGAACACGAAAGACACATAGCGGAAGAGAGCATAAACAATCCAAGAAATTATTTAGGTATATAAACAGTAACAGGGGAGGACAGACCATATTGGCCCCATAAAAAATGGGGAAGGATGGGGAGATGGTGAAGGTATTGAATTTATTCTTCTCCTCAGTCTTCATGAGGGAATCAGGGGGCTTCAGTAACCAAAACTGCAGTGTTTATCCTCATGACACATGACAGGAAGCACCCTCATGGCTAACAGAGGACAGAATTAGAAATAGACTTGGAAAACTTAACATTAATAAGTCACTGGGAAATGATGGCTTGCAGCCGAGGGTCCTTGGGGAACTCAGTCAATTAATTGATAGACCATTGTTCCTAATTTTTACTGACAGTCTACTGACTGGAATGGTACCAGCTGATTGGAGAAAAGCCAATGTAGCTCCAATATTTAAAAAAGGACCAAAATACATACCTGGGAATTACAGACCAGTTAGCCTAACATCAATCGTATGCAAGCTCTTGGAAGGGATAAGGCACTATATACAAGATTTTAGTAATGAAAACGGTATCATTAGCAGTAATTGGCATGGATTCATGAAGAATCGTTCTTGCCAAACCAATCTATTAACATTCTATGAGGAGGCGAGCTGCCATCTAGATAAAGGCGGGCCCATAGATGTGGTGTATCTGGATTTTGCAAAAGCATTTGACACAGTTCCCCATAAACGTTTACTGTACAAAGTAAGGTCCATTGGCATGGACCATAGGGTGAGTACATTTATTGAAAACTGGCTACAAGAGTTCAGAGGGATGTGATAAATGGGGAGTACTCAATCTCAGAATGGTCAGACCTGGAAAGTGGGATCCCCCAGGTCTCTGTGCTGGAACCAATCCTATTTAATTTGTTCATAAACGACAGGGAAGATGGGGTAAACAGTTTAATCTCTGTATTTACAGAAAATACTACGCTAAGCAGGGCAATAACTTCTCCGCAATATGTGGAAACCTTGCAAGAAGATCTGAACAAATTAATGGTGTGGGCAACAACATGGCAAATAAGGTTTAATGTGGAACATTTTAAAAGAACGCATTTGGGTGGAAAAAATATGAAATTGTTTCCTATTGTGTTTTTTTTTTTCACATTCTTACTCACACTTTTAAACATTTTTTCAGATCAGTGTGGTTGAGACATGCCAACATCACACACAACAAATATGGACTGTGTCATGGCGATGTGGCCTGTCATTTGGCTGTCTCCTCGGTCTGGATGGGGTTTCAGCCCCAGGCCAGACATTTTGTCTGAGGCCTCCACGTCTCCCTTGGAATAAGCTGGGCATAGTTTTGGAGCTGACTTGTGAGTATCAGACCCCCTGCACCCTACAAGTTTTTTCTCCCTTTTCAAGGGCATCATTTATTAACATATAATTTCTGTTTATGTTTATTTATAGCTTATCTTTGCATCAAACTCCAGATGAATGGTTGAGAGCCATGAAACAGAGTTTTTAGACAAGTTTGGCTCTTGAATCACCTCCATGATGTATTGGCTCACGTTTGCCTTTTATGTATAAATATTATATGGAGTACGGTCATTCATGTGTATGTGTATTTCTGCATTTTTATATTTCAGCTCTTTTGCATATGGTTTTGTTATTTATAGAGATCATGTATTTCCAGATTATTTAATGTTCAAATATGATTAATAAATTATAAATATACTTTATGCATCATCTGACATCCCTCATTTACAAGACCCACTACTGTATTTCTCTTTTCTGTACATATATTTCTGCTTCCTTATAAAACATTGTCCCTGAGCTCCTGAAGCTGTCCATTTCCCCCCCTCACTTTGGAAGGAGCAGTGCTTGTTCACGTGCACTGCTCTATGCACACCACAAATCCCATTGTCTATAGACCTTCTCAGGAGTGAGCAAAAATTGGAATCTGGAGATTTGGGGGGGGGGGGATGAAAAAGAATACCGTGTTTCCCCAAAAATAAGCCTGGGTCTTATATTAATTTTGGCAACAAAAGACACAGTAGGGCTTATTTTCGGGGTAGGTCTTACCATGTAATGTGATGTCTTCTCTCCGCCACTCTCTCCCTGCCCGTCAGGACTCCCCAGTGTGAAGCGAGTTAAAATGCTTGTAAAATCCTATAATCCACTCTATTACAGTATTATATAATGTACAATGTGTGTGTACTTCTGTAATATAACTGTGCCAAATACCTTTGTTATAGCGCTGCTCTGCGCTTCTGTGACCCGCCTGAGCTCTCTTCCCCGCAATTATATTACAGAAACACACACATTATACATTATAAACTACTATAATAGAGTAGATTATAGGATTTTAAAAGCATTTTAAACTAGGGCTTATTTTCGGGGTAGGGTTTATATTGCAGCCTTCCTGGAAAATAACACTAGGTCTTATTTTCGGGGTAGGTCTTATTTTCGGGGAAACAGGGTAGAAGGTACTTTTTTAAATAAAAACATACATAATTGGAATTTTTTTTAACCAAAATTTAGTGTGATTTTAATTTTAAATATTTCTCCTTTGCCCCTGGGTTGACAGGACTTCTATTATTTATATGGATCAATACCATTTAAAGGGTTAGTTACCAATATGGAGCATTGGAAAATCATAAGAGGAGATGCGCAGTGGCAGCTCTTAATGACCTTGACGATTCTCTTGGTCTTGTAGTGCCTCAAGCAATGCATAATTATAGAATTTATTCTGAACCAAGTAAGAGTATATTTATGAATTTAAATAAAAATATGCATGTAGAAATGCAAATACAATTGAGTCTCTTATTTGTTACATTGTTGAAGCAGAGCATTGTCCTCTAGCCGACATGAAAGCTTGTTGCCCTTAAGCTACAACGTCATCCGTATTTATTTATACATATTTAGTAGCAAGGTGGTTTTTGTGTATTAACCCCACTGCTCCGACAACAGCTACTAAACGAAACACTATCCAGGGACTTTTAGCAGAGCTGGCAGCCAACTGGTTTCGAGAAAAGTCAAGATCAGATGTCCTTTCTCCATGGCAACAGATCGCAAAAGCACATGTAATCTCTATGGCCTGCTTCACGTGTTCTACACCAAAGGCTGCAATGTAATAGCAAGTGCGAGGAAAGCCCGCTGCTATACTGCGTTGCCTGGTAACCATGGGATTTCCCAGACACAGGCTGCTATTAATCTCATTGTACACAAGTACAGCACAGGCACACTGTAGGTTGTCATACACAACTAAATAAATTTTTCTTTGTTCCAAATGAAGCAAGCAAGACCAACCCACTATACCTGCACATTATATTACACCTGAGGAAAAAGGAGCACTATGTAGCTCTTGGTATGCATGAGTTATTGCGTTCATCTTTTAGCTACGAAAATAAAATCGACTGATGCTATAACAAGACATGCTTATATGACGTGATAAAAGCCATGACCTTTCCCTCATCGGCTACACAGTCCTATTTTTTGTGTCATGCTCTATTTCCTTTAAATGCTGCTTAGGAGCAACATGCACAGTTTATATCTTCAAAAATGTACATGAAAACGGCATTAAAGTGTTATCCTAGGAGCATTGGTGTGTGCAGCCTATTGCATTAAGGTGTGCACCCCAGAGCACAAACAAATCCGTGTAAATCAGCAGAGCAGTGGAGTGTCAGAGTAGAGATTGGTGTCAGTATGGCAGTGGACAGAGTCGTTTATCTTATTTTATTTAAAAAAAAAAATATTATTATTTTTTACAATTTTATTTATTATTATTTTTATATTTTTTATAAAAACAATTCAATTTATTTAGGAGCCCCATTGGGAGGCTTTGGTGAAATGTCAAGGGTCCAAAAAAAAAAAACCCCTGATGTCTCACTTTTAAGACAGAGAAAGGGACTGAGGACATAGATTCCCCCAGTCCCTTTCTCTGCAGACTCAGCTGCACTGGAGAGTGAACGAATGGGAAGTGCTCTGTGCTGAGCGGCTTCCTGTTTATTCACAAACTGAAGCATAGTAAAAACATAATTTACTATGCTCAGTTAAGAATGAACACAGAAGCAATCGGTACAGATCATGCGCGGTGTTCATTTAGAAAAGGAAGGGGCTGGTAAATAAAATATATTTACTGGCTCCTTCCCCTGCACTTCATCCTGAAACATCTCCCTGAAGCGGCGCTTTTGAAGGCATTATACACCGCTCCTACAGCACCTCAAAGATGCAGCTAGCAGGATTTTTTTTTATCCTGCCCTCTGGATTTCACATTGGAGTGAAAGAGGCGGCTCTTTCAGGGTGCTTTGCAGGCGATATGTTTAGTGCTATAGCGCCTCAATGTAAAAGTAGCCTAAAGCATATAAAATCACATGCAATGTCTGACATCGCAGAAGTGTGAACCGGCACCAAAATGTTCTAAAACTGCACCCATAACTAAATAATCATGGCGGCTTTGGCCAATGACATCACTTTTGCATGCACAGTTAATTCTGCATTCACGACACACTGACATAGTTGCAGAGAGCATTGTGCTGTAATGGGGGCTCCTGTGCTCAAGTGTGAGTGACATCATCATGACCTAGCCAATCAAGCAGCAGAAAAGCACAAACCCGGAAGATCAGGCAAACCCGAAAGAACCGGGAGCGGTGACAGCGCAACGCTGGAGGGCTTTGTTTCACAGGTACGTCTGTCATAATGTGCTAGCACGTGGTGCATAACACCACATTATGGCATTACCACCTAGGGCCTGTTTTTTAAAAAAAAAAACGTGCATGGAGAGAAACATGGAGGCCGCCATTGCAGATCTCCTTCTGAAAATGCTAGCTGCCAGGCTTCAATACATTTTGAGACATTACATGGGCTTCAGCTTGTATAACAGCAGTGTGAACAACAAGCATTGATAAAGCATTTACAGAGCTTTCAGCAAGCTTTTAAAGTACCATTCAACTACAGTTTGTAAATGTTGTACACAGATCCTAATGGGAGTGCTGATTGCCACTTTAAACAAGCTGCTAGCACTTCTTGAACTTGTTGAAAACCTGCTAAAGTCTGCTGGCAGCTTGCTTAGAGGGGCAATCAGCACTCTCATTAGGATCTGTCTGTGTACAACATTTACAAACTGAGTTGAATGGTAAATTTAAAGCTTCAACAAAGCTTGCTGAAAGCTTTGCAAATGCTTTGTCAAAGCTTGCTGTTCACACAGCTCCTACACAAGCTGAAGCCAGTGTGAAACAGTCTGTAATGTCTCAAAATGTATTGAAGCCAGTGTGTGACAGTCTAACCTTAAAACAAGCACATATTAGTTCAGACTTCCTTCTCGTTTAACTGGCTCATTACTCCTCTTTGCCAATCCCTCCACTGGCTTCCGTTCACCCAACAAATTAAATTCTAAATACTAACAACTTACAAAGCCATCCACAACTCAGCCCCCAGTTACATCACTAACCTAGTCTCAAAATACCAACTGTATCATTCTCTTTGTTTCTTCCACAACCTCCTGCTCTCTAGCCCCCTTGTTACCACCTCTAATTTCCTGAGCATCTTACATCCTAAGGTATTCCCTACCCCAATCAGTCCGACTGTTACCTACTCTGCCTAAAATTATCCCTAAAAAACAATATCTTCAGAGAAGCCTATCCTGTCCCTACCTATTAAGTGTCATTTTATTTCCTCCATCAGCTCATCCCACTCAGTTATTACATATTGCATTACCTGACCCTCCCTACCATGTTTCCCCGAAAATAAGACCTACCCTAAAAATATGCCCTACTGTTTTTCGGGGCTGCAATATAAGCCCTATCCCGAAAATAAGCCTGCATTGTATTATATAATGTAAACTGTGTATGTTAGTTCGCTAAAGTGCCACTCTGCACTCCTTTTCTGCCACCAGTCAGCAGGGGATAAGACCCGGGCTTATTTTCAGGGAAACACGGTATTAGATTGTACGCTCTAATTAGCAGGGCCAGTTGATTTCTCCTGTATTGAACTGTATTGTACCTGTACGGTCTGCCTTCACGTTGTAAAGCGCTGCACAAATATATAAATCCTGTATAATAATAATTACTCCTGGTTTAGACAGTAATAACGATAAATTCCTGGGAAATCGTTAAATACACAAACAAAATACATATATATATATTGACTGTCACAGGATTAGTATTTTCATAATTCCAGCAGGAATATTTACACAGCCCTGTCAGAGAGCAATGTCAGGCTGGTAAACTCCTGCAGTCCTATCTCCTGCAGTGAAGGAGTAGCAGAACATGAAGAAGTCACCTCTCTACTCTATCTTGTTGTTCACTATACAGTAAAACCTTGGTTTGCGAGCATAATTTGTTCCAGAAACATGCTTGTAATCCAAAGCACTTGTATATCAAAGCATTTTTTTTACAGGGTATAAAAGAGAAGAGAGGCGAAGTGTAGCAATAAGTTGCTAAATGTTGTACTTTCATTAAATGTAACCATATTGCTACACTTAGAGGTTCCTCTCTTCTTTTTTATACTCGGTTGTGGCATGACACTACTCTTATATCAAGACATCGCTTGTATATCAAGGCAACATTTATTAAAAACTTGTGTTTGTCTTGCAAAACGCTCTCAAACCAAGGTTTTACTGTATATGCAAGCAGTCTCCACCACACTATCCTATTCTGAGATTGAGTGCTGCTGTGTAGGAAATGACCGGACACCAACAGCAAAACAAATTTAGAGTCTTAGACTAGTTGCATTTAAAGATTCACGATCAGTAATGACTGTCCTTGTATTTCTCTACACACAGGTCTATTAGCGTATGGCCACACAGTAAATTACATCTCTAAATAGCTACCGGAATGTTAATTGGGATAAACATATGGCAGACCAAACACAATATATTCTCAGTTTTAATATGATAACTACTGTGACATCAGTGCAATAACGTATCAATGCATGAGGGCTTCTGATTATTCCACTAAGGACATTCAGATTCGGGACACTAATAATTACACATGACATGTTTACCTATTGTATAACGCATGTCAGAAAGGTTCTCCAGAGAGCACTTGCTTATCTCTGCTTAATCAGCAGAGAAGAAGAACAACTGCCAAGCAATATTCCAACTCTGAAGTTTCAGCAGTCAGCACTTAACTACGGTACAGCTTTGTGCATCATCATGGTTACACATAAAACGGCTTTGGAGCCCTTTGGATTGTTTGACTGGTTATGCCCATGTAAGGGTAATTTTAGGTCACTGCATTAAAGAAAAAAAAAAAAAAAAGACGACCAGTTACCTCCTCATAAAACTTGAGCTGTGGAACCCCTTCATCAATGTCACTTGTGCAAAATTCTTTGAATAGCAAGAAACCTGTAAAGAAGACAAACTTATGTTAATAGTACAGCAATAATATTTTTCAGACTGCATCACAAATTGAGCTTCAGCAAAAAAAAAAACATTTCAGAAGTTGCTTTTTGACAAACCTACACTTTAACGGTTTTTCCAATCAACGGTGGCAACCAATATTGCTGCTCTTAGAAGGACACTATAGAATTGGAACTATACACTCAAAGCAGTAAAAACTATGCTAAATATGTTGTCATTTCTGGGCTGTTCCATAAGACTGTGCAGAAATGAGTTGGTTATATAGCATTATACAATGTGCAGTAACACATAGCAAAAGCATCTATTATCTGAGATGACTACAATAAAAACAATATAGTGCGTATTGGATTTGTATAGTGGGATTAACAGCCCAACAGCTAGCAATTAACAGCTCGGATTAACAGCGGAGAAAAAATAAATAAAAGCATGTTTTCTAAAAAAAAAAAAAAAAGAAAACAAAAAAAAAAAAGAAAAGAAACCAGAGCAACATTAGTACCAAAACTGATGGGAGGAAAATTTCAAGGAAACCACAAGCCAGCAGCACAAGGGGCTCAGTCCCTTGCACTGCTTTTTGTTTTTTTTATTTTGACTACACTTATGCCACGTACACATGATCCGAAAATCGGACGACAGATCGTCCGACTTTTTTCGTTTACTAATCGCAAGAAGAAATTGAATAGGTTACTAAAGTAAAAAAAAAAATTACGACAGAAAAAATAAAAAAAAATCGGAAGTGATGTCATGTGTTATAATGTATTTGTGTTGTATTTTCGGACGACAACTGTACTTACTAAAACGAAAATCGTACGATTTTGTATCGTACAAGGAAAACTCACCACTAAAAATTCACCCCACTGACTGGAATAAAGGAAAGTGAACCACAAACAGAAAAAAAATCACAGTAAATAAACACTACTGAGGAACCTTCGGAATGCAACAAACTACAGAAGAAAGGGAAGGACTCCACTGTCAAGTATCAACCCTTAAAGGTAGTTTGCAGGTCACAGAGTCATGCAAACACTTTCTTGTTACTATAGCAGGTAGCCACCTAGCAGAAGTTTGCAGGAGTAAAGTACCACACCAGAAGCCTGCTCTGATACATTTTGCAGTGACCGACTCCAAGTGCCGATTCATACAGGGGCGGTTTAAAAGTTGTCCGCCTCTGAAGCCACCTCGTACATCGCAACTTCAACGCGGCATGCAAAATTACTTCTGTATAGAAGTCAAAGCAAGCCGCTCCGAAGTCGCTCCAAAGTAGTACAGGAACCTTTGAGTCGATCCTATTAGAATGGTTCCATTGCGATGTCGCCTGACAAGTCACCCCTGTGTGAACCGGCACTAAAGACCAAATTAATATTTCAAAAATGTATTGTGATACTTCTCTTAGGCCCCTTTCACATTGGCCCCTTTCACAAACGTTTGTCCGTTTATTACAAGTCCGTTTACGGACTTGTAATGCATCCCTATGGGATCGCGTCCGTTAGCGGATGGAGCACCCGCTAACGTCCGCAACCATCCACGTCTGTCAGGATCCGGTTTTTCGGATGGAGGAAAACCCTATTTTTCTTCCGTCTGGCGGAATGGATCGGATGAAGACGGACAGACGGTCCGTCTTCATCCGATTCCCCATAGGGGAGAGCAGAGGAAGGACAGGGCAGTCTCTGCACATTACGGATGATGCCCGCTGAGCAGACGGACACACACGGAGCGGACACAAAAACGGTCCGCTCCGTGTGAAAGAGGCCTAAGAGAATCCAATCTCTGATTTTATTTAGTTGCTCGAAAAGTTGAGAAATAATAAAAAAGCTATGTGAAGCCTAACGCCTCTACTTTGTCCATACATGCAGTTAAATGCTTCTTAGGTTCCTTACAACAGATTATCTCCACATTTCCAACCAACCTTGTCAGCTAGCCAGGCTGCCCATGATTCTGAGTCAAAACATATACAGGGCTGGGCACACCTACCAACGCTTTAGTGACAGGGCTCAGGCATTGTGGGGAAGCAGGGTAAGTGTTGTATTATTTCCAGTACCAGGAAGTACTGGCCATTTTTCTAGACTCCGACAGTGAATTGGACTACTACAGGAGTGCAGGAAGTCTTGTAAAGGCTCCATAATTTCCTTAAAGTGCCACTAAACCCACTTCATAAAAAACTATCAATAAACACTGTATTACATGCTGTTTACACTCACTCATCACTATGAGATTTATTTTCTGCATTCTGCAAAAAAAATGGTTGATTCTGCTGTTCTCTATCTCCTCCTTCTGCCCATGTCCCCAATGCAGCTAGGGATTGCGCAGAGTAGTGTTGGCAGCTGTGCACATGCTCAGTTGTTAGTGGGATTCTATGCTAAGCATTTCCTTCCCATCACATCTGAGCAGCCCATGTGACTACAGAGTCATACATGCGGGTGTATACACAGTGGTAAATGACTCCCTCCTTCATGTCCACTAACCAGCTAAACACAATGGGGTCATGATATTTCATTTAGATTGATGGAGACTTCACCTCCCTCTTATTTGCTGACACAAGCTAGAGGGGGCTCGACACAGCCTATGACTGGCAGAAATCCACCTACATTGTGTTATTGTCCAAAAAAAATAAAGATTTGATTTCCAATAAAAAAGTGTATGAAAATTTAAAACAGTTTATTACTATTAATTATTTATTTTTCTCTCTGTATTCCAAAGTCATGTGACAGCTGTATATTGATTGGAAAAAGTGGGATTTTTGTACTCACCGTAAAATCAATTTCTCTGAGTTCATGGACGGACACAGCAGCCTTTGACCTTAGGGTTATATCCGCTTCCTAAGGTCAAAGGCTGCTGTGTCCGTCCATGAACGGAAGAGAAAGGTACTTTGCTTTTTTATTAACCCTTTGGCGCCTCCCAGCCCCTTAAGGGGGTTTAGATGCAAGGAGGGGGGGTTTATGATCTTGTGTCCGCAGTGATTGGCTGCCCCGTCAAATGAACAGAAAGCTTTCTGTTGGCACAGTAACTGTGCCAGGAGTGTGCAGGGCACAAGCTCTTGGCACAGCCATTTTTTTGCAATACTTCACACAAATATGCAGCTGCTCAGCACCAAGGCCCACCCACCGAAAGGCCACATAATTGCGTGCGGTCGGTGCCAAGAGGTTAAAATAATTATATCGCCAGCATTCATATACAGAAATAGAAGGGGCAATGTAAATTAAACAGTGTGTGTTTAGTATCACTTTAATGTGAAATGAACCTATTACTTTGCGCAAGTTGAACAAAGCACAGGCTCATGTATGGTATGCTAATGCAGCAACTGTGGTCACTCGAGAAATCATTTTAGTACACCTCAAGTGATATCCCAATTTGATGCATCAAGACCTGGATGTCTGGTCTTTAACTGCATCCTGTATATATACAGCGGCAGAATGGCTCTGCTACACGAATCACCATATATACTGTGGCTCCTTTAAGAGCCATAGCAGTCACGCGTGCTCGCTGCGCGGTGGGGGACCCATGCGTGTAGCCAGCAGGCATGATTTTGCCGGCCATCTGCGTTTGTGGGAACGAGAGCAGGAATGGGTATTTGTGTGTGTGTAAACACACAAATCCCTGTCCTGTCAGGGGAGGAGAAACAGTTTGTCTGTTCCTACGAAGAAGGAACACGGATATGTCTCCTCCCCCAGTCAGTCCAATCCCCTCACAGTTAGAACACACCTAGGGAACACACATTTAACCCCTTGATCGCCCCCTAGTGTTAACCCCTTTCCTGCCAATGACATTTATACAGTAATCAGTGGCTATTTTTAGCTCTGATCACTGTATAAATGTCAATGGTCCCAAAAAAGTGTCAAAAGTGTCAAAATTTGTCCACGACAATGTCACAGTCCGATAAAAAACGTTGAACACCACTATCACTATTAAAAAAAAAAATAATAATAATAATAATAATAATGTGTAGTGAGGTGAGGGGCGCTATATCAAAATAGTGGATGCGTGTCACAATGTGCGTTTGAGTAGTACACAGTGTAACTGTGTGCCCAAATCTATGTGAAAAACCAAACAGATTATAGTTTAAACTCTATAAGTACAATAGTGCCAAATGCTGTGGAAAAAAAAAAAAAAAAAAAAATAAAAAAAATAATTAAAATTAAATTAAAAGAATGTCCAGCAAATAAATAGTTAAGTGCAAAATGGATCCAGTGTTGTATCAAGTCCAGGTGCAAAATGCAAATAATCCAATCCCAAATCGCAGGGAAAAGTGCAAATGCTAAAGTGCTTGTGAATCATCAAAATAGCCAAAGTGCGAGAAAGAAGTGATCCGCCTTCACCTATAGGTCACCAGAATAATAATGGATGGCTCCTTACCACACGGTGTTGACCAGATTACTTAAAATATGGTCAATCAGGCTTGTTTTAAATGAGGATCAGCAGGGTCTCATTGGATTCCAATGTCAGCGATTGCAGCAAATGGTGTACCAAGAAAGGAGAAGAGATACCACCATAGTGTAAAACCATTTAATATCCAAAAGTTAAAATTACAATGCCAAATGGCCTCTTACTGTTGCTGGTGCCCGTTCCCGGCACTGAGGCTGTAGGTGGTGGGGATAGTAAGACAAGATAAGAGATGGCCGCGTCCTGGTCCACTAGCGTGCGTTCCACCGCTAGTTGTCCATCAACCAGTGAGACCGGAAGTGCGTGGCTATGCGTGCGCGCTTGGATACCGCCTCGACGTCACGTTTCAGTTAAACCGTCTTCAGGAAGCGTATCCAGCACACGCAACAGACATCTATTATATAGGTCTGTTTATCAGCCTGTGGGAGGGGCAATCGGATCATGTGACAGCCTCTGTCCCAGTTACCAAAGCTCACATATTAAACACATTATGGCTGTGCAAACTGTCTCCAATCATAAATCAATACATACATGTATCTGCTCGCTGCTTAAAATACCTGAAATGCATCTTATATATATGTGCCGCTTCTTTTGTCATCTCTCATCTTACCAGCTTGCGCCTTTTATTATCCATGTTTGTTTCACATGAATGTACACATACAGAAGATAAAAAGGACACGAAAAGTTCAATATTCAATACAGCTGAACTTTTACGCATAATAGGTCTACACAAAGCTATACCTTTTGTCTATGAACTGTCATTTTTGAAATACCAGACAAAATATGATCTAGGTAGAACTATACAGCTTTAAACTATAATGCAAATCAAT
This sequence comes from Rana temporaria, assembly GCF_905171775.1. NCBI lineage: Eukaryota > Metazoa > Chordata > Amphibia > Anura > Ranidae > Rana > Rana temporaria. Next base: position 230,773,390 of record NC_053489.1, read on the forward strand.
TAAGGTATGGACCGTAGGAGATTGAAATTCCTATAGAAATCATGTCACTGGAAAGCCTGGTGGTACCCATGGACCTAGCATAACGTTAAGAATGGGGGACCAGAGCTTGGCAGACCAAAAAAGGGTTAAAATGCAAAATAAAATACCCTTGATGTAGTATTAACTGCCTTGGAGTCACTATGGGGTTGATTTATTAAAACCGGATAGTGCAAAATCTGGTGCAGCTGTGCATGGCAGCCAATCAGCTTCTAATTTCAGCTTGTTAACCACAATTAACCACTTCAATACCGGGCTATTGTAATACGACGTCCACAGGAGGGATCTCCCATCCTGGGTGGACGTCATATCACGTCCTGGGCTTCCCGGCAGTCTAGTGGGTGCGTGCACGTCACCAGGGGCGCATGCACCCGCCGCATCGCTCGGTGCCCGCAATGTCCGCCGGGCACCCGCGATCACAGCAGGACCGTGGATCAGTGTGTGTAAACACACAGATCCACATCCTGTCAGAGGTGAGGTGACCGATGTGTGCTCCCAGTACAGAGGAACACAGATCGGTCTCCTCCCCTTGTGTATTTAACACCTTGATCGCCCCCTAGTGTTAACCCCTTCCCTGCCAGTCACATTTACACAGTAATCAGTGCAGTTTTATAGCACTAATCAGTGTATAAATGTGAATGGTCCCAAAAATGTGTCAAACATGTTACGGTCACAATAAAAATCGCAGATCACAGTCATTACTAGTAAAAAAATAAAAATGCAATAAATCTATCCCCTATGTGGTAGACGCTATAACTTTTGCGCAAACCAATCAATATACACTTATTGCGACTTTTCTTTACCAAAAACATGTAGAAGAATATGTATCTGCCTAAACTGAGGATTTTTTTTTTTTTTTTAATCTAATATTTAATCTAATATTTATTAAATCAAAAAGTAGAAAATAGTGTTTTTTTTTTTTCAAAATTGACGCTCTTTTTTTTTGGCGCTATAAACAAAAGAACACCAAACCAAAGCTATATTTGTGGGGGGGGCAACAAAGATTTCATTTGGATACAGTGTTGAATGACCGCGCAATTGTCATTCAAAGTGCAACAGCGCTGAAAACTTAAAATTGGTTTGGGCAGCAAGGGGGTGAAAATGCCCGGTATTATGCACAGCTGCACAAAATGTTGTACTTTCCAGTTTTAGTAAATCAACCCCAAAGTGTAGTGTCATTGTTGAACCTCCTCTTAATTTTTCTTTATGTGTCTGGCATGTAATTCTGATAGAGTAAATTTGATAGTTAGGAATTTATGTCACCAGTGGCAGCCTATGCTTTTTTTCTCTTGTGGTGCAGTACCATTTGGTTCTATATTGTTCTCTCACTGCAGGTGTATTTGAACAGCTATGGTGCCTATGGTGGCATCAAATACTCTACCCTACATCTCTAAGTGCCAAGATAAATTGCAGGCAAAATGAGCTTGCCAGGCAAATCAATGATTGGTCAGTGAGCTCTAACAAGCAGCTGTTATACAGGTTGTGTAGGGGTCCTTGCTCTTGTGCTCACAGTGGGAGGCAGACTCATTCTCCATCTCTGCCATTTGAGTCATTTTCTTTAGGCTCCCCAAACAGTTGCCGGTAGGCTTCCACCTAATCGAACAAATCCAAGCTGTTCTAGGTGGTAACCTCCTGTAGAAAACAAATAAGACTAACAGCAGGCTTTTGCTGTACCACACACATAGACATAGCTGATTTCTTACTGCGATGAGCAATTGAGAGATAGGCATCCTGGGAAATTATAAGGCTGCCCTAAAAATGCAGAAAGATAGCAAAGAACTGGGAACATAAACTGGGTCAATAGAGACTGAAAATAGCTACTGTAGCACACTGCATGCATGAAGAATCAATAATGTACACATTTAATAAAACTTTAAAGAAACAGCATGTCTCTGAATATGCAAATTTTATCTGCTGCCGTTTGAATTAAGTAACTTGAAAAGGTATTAAAAATCCTGAAAAAAATATATTTTAAAAAGGTTATATTTCTGGTGCATAGTTCTTCATTACCCAAATATAAATTTTATCGAGGCAGCAGTGGATTATATTTATTCTGAATACGATCATAAAATGTATCTGTTTTAGGCTGCATTATTCCATTAAAAAAAGTGACTTGTTTTTAAATAAGGGCACTTAAATTGCTAATCAATTCATTAATACACTAATGTACTTTACATCTTACAATACCTTAAGTGACCTCAACAGAATCCAGCAGGACACTGAGAAAGCAGGCATTTATCTGCTCCGTGACCCTTATGTCATAATGTTATAGGGAATGATTGAAGAATTCTGCTTTTACGGCTTCCTGTCATGCTCTGGGATTCACATACTGATGAACTCCACCCAAAAAGCTGAATGCACGATTCATAGACAAACTGTAAACAATACAACGCTGCTACTAAGATCCCACACACATCCCGCTTGGGTGCAAGCCCAGCTAGTCACACTAAATAATACAGTGCCTTGAAAAAGTATTCATACCCCTTGAAATTTTCCACCTTTTCTCATGTTACAACCAAAAACGTAAATGTATTTTTATGGGATTTCATGTGAAAAACCAACACAAAGTGGCACATAATTGTGAAGTGGAAGAGAAATGATAAATGGTTTTTAACATGTTTTACAAATAAATATATGAAAAGTGTAGTGTGCATCTGTATTCAGCCCCCTTTACTCTGATACCCCTAACTAAAATCTAGCAGAACCAATTAGTCACCTAATTAGTAAATAACGTCCACCCGTGTGTAATTTAATCTCAGTATAAATACAGCTGTTCTGTGAAGCTCTCAGAGGTTTGTTAGAGAACCTTGGTGAACAAACAGCATCATGCAGGCCAGCAACACACCAGACAGGCCAGGGATAAAGTTGTGTAGAACTTTAGAGCAGGGTTAGGTTATAAAAAAATATCAAAAGCTTTGAACGTCTCATTAAGCACTTTTCAATACATCATCCGAAAATGGAAAGAGTATGGCACAACTGCAAACCTACCAAGACATGGCCGTCCACCTAAACTGGCAGGCCGGGCAAGGAGAGGATTAATCAGAGAAGCAGCCAAGAGGCCCATGGTAACTCTGGAGAAGCTGCAAAGATCCACAGCTCAGGTGGGAGAATCTGTCCACAGGACAACTATTAGTTGTGCACTCCACAAATCTGCCCTTTATGGAAGAGTGGCAAGAAGAAAGCCATTGTTGAAAAAGTCATAAGAATTCCGGCTTACAGTTTGCAAGAAGCCATGTGGGGACACAGCAAACATGTGGAAGAAGGTGCTCTGGTCAGATGAGACCAAAATTGTATTTTTCCACCACACATAGCGTTTTTCTTTTAGGCCAAAAAGTAACACTGCACATCTGCCTGAACGTACCATATCCACCATGAAACATGGTGGTGGCAGCATCATAGTTACATAGTTGGTGAGTTGAAAAAAGACACAAGTCCCATCAAGTTCAACCTATGCGTGTGATTATATGTCAGTATTACCTTGTATATCCTTACATGTTGTGGTCGTTCAGGTGCATATCTAAAAGTTTTTTGGAACCATCGATGCTCCTCGCTGAAACCACCATCTGTGGAAGGAAATTCCACATCCTTGCCGCTCTTACAATAAAGAACCCTCCACGCAGTTTAAGGTTAAATCTAATTTCTTCTCATTTTAATGAGTGGCCACTTGTCTTGTTAAACTGCTTTTGCAAAATCCATATACAACACGTCTACGGGCCTTCCTTTATCTAGATGGCAGATCACCTCCTTACCGTGTCCCTACTCAATGGATATTAAAGGAGAAGCAAGCACACGGATCAAGTCATCAATCTGCTTTCCCTTTCTGGAAGCATGGTTATTTTGTTACATCAACAGCAAGAGAGGCTGATACTGTTGACCTTATTTTTTCTTAGGAACCCTTCTGCCTAGGGATTACAGAAGGTGGATATCTAAACACATTAAGAAATGAATGTTACTAAAAAGCAACTATAGGTATAATGATTACCTAATGACTGAAAACTGAACTAAATCTTTTTATACTTGTCTGGCGTTCAGGTTTAAAGGTTTGCTTGTAGGGAACTTTTAAAGTACACCTAAAAGGCAAAACTTTTTTTTTTTAGCTTTGGATAGAGTGGAGAGGGATTAGAACATTTGTCAGTTTTGGCTGTCCAATCAGGATGCAGGACTCCTGTCCCTCTGTCTGGACGGTGCTGACTGACCCTGTGCTGATTACATGTACTCTCCCCAAAAAATATATATATATATATCGATACACACCAAACGGAGCATGTGCAGCCTGACTCCATTTAACTGGGCATGTTTTGGGGTATAATGTAAGAAGGCAAGGATCTGCACACAGGATCATACAGCCTTTTTACACAATGCAGAGGGTTAACTCCTTAGGCTCCACAGTGAGCATAACAAGCATGCTTTACTGTATATACAGACTGATTTTACTGTAGTGGGTTTAGTAACGCTTTAAGCTGGCCATACAGTAGTTGATTTTTTTTTAAACTTTGTACAAATGCTCATACAAACATCTGTTAGAAAATTCCCAGCACATTCAATGATTTGACAAGTCATTCGAAGGTACTTCAAAATTGTGTTTGCTTTTAACATAAATGTAATTAGCAGAATGATGTGGATGAAAACATACAAGACCCCTCTAACCATTAGAAAATGTAATGAAATTCTACAAGTGTATATGGCAAGCTTGACCCACAGATAACGACTTGATTTCTCACAATGCACACTGCTAGAAGCCAAACTGGTGAAAATGTTGCTATGGGTTCCTGCACCCAATCTTTATACATTGTTACTAAAGAAACCTTTCACAAAGATTTATAAAACTGGAGGAGAGATCAAAGATGGCAACAAAAGCCAATCAGATGTTCTCCTGAACCAATGACTGCCCATCTATTCTGTACTCTTGACTGCATGTTTGTTAGGCAGGCCAGATCTGTGGGATACACCAACGCGATCATGTAGGTTCCCCAGGCTGTTTAGTGAACATGATGGGAACACAAGGGTGAAAAGATGAAAATGATCACACATGGCAGGAGAAATGCTACTTCCTCCATAAAAACTATTTTTGAGATTTCCATCTATGCATCACGTTTTGTAAATAAAAGTATTTCTTAAAATGTGTTTCCCAAACATGACAACTTTTCTAAAAAACACATTCTTTTCATTAATCACTTCAAGACTTGACAATCACTGCGTATTTACATGCATATTCTCTTAATAGAAGTCTTAAGGGTATATTTAAGAGCAGGGAATGATTGGAAATGTATTCCCAGCATCAGTATCCCATTGGATCTTGCTCCACAGCTATAAAAACTCATCTGCCAGCCACATTAGCATACAGGTTAACCAGATGAAATCTCATGGCAAGAGCCACTTACCAGTGGTGGTGATATATATAAAACATTATTTTCAGCCGGAGAACCATCCTAGCGACCCTCTGGTGCATTTCTGGGCTCTCCCGTGCAATTGGAAAAGCCAGGTTGCCGATCCGGTGGTGGCACTGAATTACCATAGAGCTGGCCGTGGATCGCATGGTTCCCGGCCATCTCTATGACCCTGGGAGGTCGGAAGCGATGCCATGACATCACTTTCTGCACTGGCAGATGTAAGCACTAAATATAAAGAAAAAACTGCGCTAGAACCCAAATGTGAAAAAAAAAAAGCTGCCATCACTCTAACAAAGTCAAACAGGAATAACAATAAATAGTGCAGCGCTAAGCAATCATAAATGGTACACTTATTAGAAATACCACAAGGTGATAACCAAAAAATTGGTAAAAATATAATGAATAATATTTATAAAGCAAAAGGGTAAATAAAGTGATGTAAGAGCCCATTCACACAGGGGCAACACGACTTCCAGCATGACTTTGGGAGGCAACTTGGACACAACTTGAGCATGAATCATCGGGCAACTTACAAGGCAACTTCAAGTTGCTTCCAGGTCAGTACAAGGCAACTTCAAGTCGCCTCCAGGACAGGAGGCTTTCCAGTGGCCAATCAAACAACAATCAGCTCTGTGGGAGGGAGGGGTTTGCCTGAGAAATGTATGTTATCTTCCTGTATTGTTGCTTCAGTTAAGACAGTGATCCGACTTCTGAGGCGACTTCCATTGAAATCAATGGGTAGAAGTTGCCTACAAGTCGGATTGAAGTAGTACAGGAACCTTTTCTGAAGTCGGAGTGACTTCAGTAGTGTACATTAAGACGGCTCCCATTCACTTCCATTAATTTTCTCGACCGTGCAACTTAAGGCAACATGGGGAGACTTAAAGTTGGATCCCAGGTCGCCCCAGTGTGAACCGGCTCTGAAGGTCCATATAAAATAAACACAAGGTCAATTGATTCTTCCCAAAATGCAGGAATAATAAGTTGACTGTTGAAATCACGAATACTTCATACAGAAAAAAGGAGAGGAACTCTTACCACAATTGATGGACTCATCTGTTATGCAACCCCATACTGCTTTTATATTTGTTCATGTGATCACTTTTATTAATTATTTGTGTCATTTCCTGTATGACAATTTTATTTCAATAAACTGTCATTGTTTTTTTATGACCTGCACCATTTGGAGAATCTTTTTCTTTTGTTCCTGTCACATTTGGAGTCCACACGGATTCATTCCAACACCCACTTGCTAGTGGAAGGAGTATCGCTTCCATATTCCAGTCTTCTGGACCTACCTTTGCAGAACCTCTCCAGACCGTTTGGGCAACTAGTGAAACCCTGCTGCATCGATCCAGGTCTTTGAGACCATAAGCCTGTCTGACCCACTGTTGCATAACAGATGTAAGCACTGCCCGTTTTTTGTCCTGGAAAGCAGAGATCGATATTATTTTATTATCTCATGCTTTTAAGGTTCCATTAGATATCTGGGGTCTCATTGACCCCAGATGTCTCCATAAAGAGGACCTGTCATGCCTTAATCCTATAACAAAGGATGTTTACGTTTTTTAATAGGAATAAAAGTGATTTGAAAAAATTAAAAAGGACAGTGTAATAATTCACAGACGTGAACACATAAATAGGTTGCGTCCGCATACCGTATTTATCGGCGTATATCGCGTACTATTTTCCCCTTAAAATAAGGGGGAAATCGTGGGTGCGCGATATACGCCGATAGCCGCTTCCCGCGCTCAGTTTGAAATCCTGCGCCGACATATACCGAGTGCAGTACACTCGGGTACATTCAGCTAGTCTCGGCTTCGCTCGTGCTCACGCATAAACGTCACAGAGCGTGAGCGAAGCCGAGCCTTGCCGAATGTACCCGAGTGTACTGCACTCGGTATATGTCGGCGGAGGCGTTCGAACTGAGCGCGGGAAGCGGGGACTCGACTTGAGGTGCGCGCTGGAGAAGCCGGGAGGACACCATCGAGGACGCAGACGGACGCCGGACCGGACGATGGACGCTGGGAAGACACCAAAACTGTAAGTAATAAAATCATATAACTTTTTATTTTACAGGAATTTCGGGGGCAACTTTAGGGGTGCGCGGTATACGCGGGAGTGCGTTATACCACGATAAATACGGTTTAAACTGCGTTCACACCATATATGTGAGTAATTGCCGCAAACATTAAAGTGAGAGCAATAATTTTAACACAAGACATCCTCTGTAACTCTAAAGTGGTAACCAGAAGCCTCGTACACACGCTCGGTGTAAACCGAGTAAACTGTGCGTGTGTACGAGGCTTTCAGGTTTCTCGTAAAGAAAACTGCCCAGAATCTAGAACCTGCTCTCTATTTTCTCGTCGTGAGATTCTCGGCAGTGTTTTCCTGCCGAGAAACCCGAGCGTGTGTATACTTACCTGTCTCCATGGAAACCCGTGCATGCCCAAAATGACTTTGACGCATGCGTGGTAGCTTCCGAGGCATAGGTAGGGTGAAGCAAGATTGCGGCGATGGCATCGAATGCGACGAGTGCATGCTCGTCGTAGTCGGTGACGTCACCGCGTTCGTGCCATTCAAAAGAATGGCGGTTCTTTTGAATCGCACATGTGTGCACTTGGCTTGCAAGAGAATCTTACCAGGAATCTCGTCAGGAAAAACACATTTTTTTCCTGACGAGAATCCGGGCCGTGTGTACAGGGCTTAAGGAGATTAAGTAGTAAGTTTGGTATCATTCAATTGTACGCAATATTAAAGCGTGACATGTTAGGTATCTATTTACTCGGCTTAACATCATCTTTCACATTATACAAAAAAAATTGCGGTAATTATTGTGCTTTGTTTTAGTTCATTAAAAGTGTAATTTTTCCCCAAAAATTGCAAAAATTGCAGCACAAATGCCATTTTATTCTCTAGGGTCTCTGCTAATATCTATCTCTCTCTCCCTCCATCTCTCTCCCTCTATAGATAGTTATACATCTATAGATAATGTATGTATGGGAGTTTGTAGTAATTTTCTAGCAATAAAACTATGATTTTTACATGTAAAAGAGGAATGCCTGAATTTGCCTGGTATAGAAGTGTTTAAGGAAGCATTACCTCCTAATCCCTTCCTATTGTGTCACCTCTATACACATACACATTTAAATGTCTTATTCTTCAGTTGGAAGCTCTGGTCTCAGCACCATTTCACATATTTAAAGCAGAACTTCATTCTCCAAATTAACATTATTTTTAGGCTGTGCATCTCCTCTGGGTCACAGGAGTGAAATTAGTTTTGCACTCATGTGACCTGTTTTCAGCAGAGAGCGGTCTGAAGTCCGCTCTCCGCTGACATCACAGAAATCAGTAAGCACTGTCACATAATCACTCTAGAACATTGCTTTCCAATGAGACCAGGACCCAGTAAATTCTTCCAAAACCTTATTTTCCCCAAACAGTGTTAAAAAAGAAAGAAAGAAAAGTTTAGACTCACACAAGTATGGGAATATAAAATATGGGTTGAAATGTTGAAAAGCTCTGTATAGGTCTGGGTGTCACTGTGGGGGGGTATAGGGGGTCAGGGGACTCTATAGCAGGTATAGTGGCCTTGAAATGAATGACATTTCAGGAGGTAGCTTTGGGCAACTGTAGGGGATGGGATCTCTCTAAGAGGCTGTTTGCAGGGGCACTTTAGAAGACTAGGGGGCACTGCAGGATGCTATCAGAGACTGAGGACACTATAGGGGGCCGGCTGGGCAGCAAGCTAGGGGGCACTGCAGGGGACTGGGTGCCAATAAGGGAAGATCAGGGGCATTGTGGAAAAAGGATCTCAGGGGGGCAGGGAGCACTCTGGGAGGTTTAGGGGCACTGCAGGCCACTATGGGAGGTTGGGTGGCACAGAGGGAGGTTAGGGAATCTGCAGATGGCTGGAGGCCATGGCCTGAGAGTGGACTACAGGTCAGTGGTGGAGAACCAATGCTCTAAAACACAGACTACAAAAGATGCCCAAACCCAACATCAGGGAATAAAGCCTGTATATAAGCTGGGGGAGGGATGCAAGGAATCAGCAGGATACAATAATCATGCTACGAACAAGGGCAAACAACAACTTTTTTTTTTTTCAAGTAGAGCAACAAGAAGTTGAAAGCAGTAAAAAAAAAAAAAAAAAAAAAGAAGGATAAATCGTACTCCCCAAAGCATTTAAGAATTTCTGATATTCATTTTGGAACCCAACTTCACAAAGAATGCATTCTGTTCTTTTCGGATTCTGACAATTTCCCTCTTGGGGTTCTCCGATGTTTATTTGGCAGCTATGTCAAAGTACACAAGATAATTTTCCCCAATTAAACTTGTGTCAAAGGGCATTGTGAGAAAATGCAATGAAGTCAAAGTGCCTAACCACATGGAGTATGAATCTTCCCTGAACTTTATCAATCTATTTCCCAGCCATAACAGTGGTCGGGCTTTCTCCATCATCCAAGACTCATTCCTACTGTTAGAATTCTATGAGAACAGAAGGTGATTGTAGCATTTTCTTTTTATTAGTTTTAGTATCTATCTCCTTGCACAAAATCCACCCACACTGAAGATTTATGACTGCAGTCATGATCTAAATAGCACACATGCAACAAATACACTATCCTCCTCACTCACTCGGTTTTAGTGCCAGCTGTTAAAGTTCCATTCACATGGGCATATATTTGTGCATTTTCTGTATAGAATACTTGTTCTTGTTAAGTGAGCTAGCAGAAGATCCTGCATAAAATATGCACCTATAAATAAGCAGGTAACAGCATTTGAATAATTCACCCTAGTTTCTATGTTTTACCTTGACTTCCTGAAAACGCTAGAGTACGGCGAAATGTACATCGGAGCAGTCTATCACATAAAATCCCAATACAATACATTTATGTTTTTGGTTGTAGCATGACAAAATGTGGAAAATTTCAAGCGGCATGAATACTTTTTCAAGGCACTGTATTTTAATAAAAATCCCCTGTTTGTTATGAGCTGGTATTTTATTACCACCTCACATGACTGCCTTTTCTGTACTCCCCAACGGACACGTCATAGGACATCGCTGTTAACGGCAGCCAGAAGGTAGTGGTATTCTAACATGAGAAAACCTACAAAAATAATGTTTGTGAAATTATTTATCTACAGAGTACTACAAAATAGATAACACAATGTGCATGTGGTAAATTCAGCTGACCAGTCAGATAAAATGTTATAAAAAATGTTAATCAGATGCAAATAAAAAGAAATTAAAATACCATGTATTTGGGAGCTGAAGCTTTAACATATCCAAAGCTGAACTTTTGGCAGATTTGACATTACACCAAATGATGCAGTTGGTTATTCACCAAGAGTTAACTAGTGCAACTTATAACATTCAAGTGACAAGAAAAAACACCAACACAAAATGATCCACAGTATTACCGAGTTGACAAAAGGGACACCACCTCCTAAAAATGACTTGTAAACTCAATCCGGTGTAGCAAAATGCCTTCTCAACGGCACACAAAACCATTTGACTTATAGGCCCCATTCACACATGTGCGACTTGGGACTGCAAAGTTGCCAAGTCGTATCCCATGAGTTCCAATGAGTATGGTTCATATCCGTGTGACTTCAAAGTAGTTCCTGCACTACTTTGGTCTGACTTTGATGCATCTTAAGGTCCATAGACCTCAAGATTACACAAGCGTTGCACGAAAGGAGCTTTCCTTGATGCAACCCTTTTGTACCACCTGTTGGCTCCTACTCCATTGTACAAGACTGTTATTTTGCTTTTAATCTGAGTTGTTTCGGCCCTGTATTCCTCTTTGCAAATCTGTTATTGTGTTTATACTGTGACATGTATAACCCTAAAATAAATAAAAATATGCAAAAAAAGATTTCCTGGAGAATTTCAGTCCCTGGTAGTGCAACTGAAGAAAAACACTCAACCATGGGTGGCAAGGCTCAGTCAAAAGATCTCAAGGATAAAGTTGTGGACAGACAAAAGTCAAGAGATGGACGCAACAAAAATTTAAAGGCTGTATTCAATGCCAAGAAGCACATTGAAGTCTAATATTAAGAAGTGGAAGGTATTTGATACAACACAGTCCCTTCCTGGGGGAGGAAACTGATCAGAGAGGCTACCGAGAGGTCTACATCAACTGTGAAGCAGTTGCAGAAATTTATGACAAAGAGTGGTCACTATGTTCATGTGACAACAATATCAAATTCTCCAAAAATATGGCTTGTATGGGAGAGTTGCAAGAAAAAAGCCAATACTCCAGAAAGGCCACATGCAGTCACAACTGAGCTTTACCAAAACACTTAGAAGATTCTAAGGCCACATGGAAAAAGGTGTTATGGTCCGATACTAAAACTGAATTATTTGGCCTCAACACCAAATGATACAGTATGTTTGCCAGAAATCCAATACAGCTCACCATCCAAATAACACCATTCCTACATGGAGGTCGCAATATCCTGTTATGGGGGCGTTTCTCTGCAGTAGCGACTAGAGCACTGGTAAGGACAGAAGAAAAACAGATGGGGTAAAATACCATCAAATTCTTGAGGAAAATCTGCTGCACTCCGTCAGAAGGTTGTCAATGGGAAGAAGGTTTACCTCCCAACATCACAATGACCCAAAGCACACAGCAAACATGACCACACAGTGGTTTAAGGAGAAAAGGGTGAATGTCCTTGTGTGGCTTAGTCAGAGACCAGACTTGAGCCCCATTGAAAATCTGTGGATTGATTTGAAGACTGCAGTCCACAAACAGTCACCATCAAATATAACTGAACTTGAGCAGTTCTGCAAATAATAGTGGGCAAATACTGCACAGTCTAGATGTGCAAAGTTAGTAGAGACATATCCCAACAGGCTGTAATTAAAGAAAAAGGTGGTTCAACAAAATACTGACACAAGGGGGTGATCCTTTTTCCAACTCAGTGATTTTGATTTTTTTTTCTGACATGTCGGTTTTAGATCTTTCACTTGAAATTATAAGTTGCACTGAGTAAATACAGCTGGACAAAACAAAAACGGCGCGCCTTGAATATTTTAAAAGGGGGTGGCAATTATTTTCTTTGCCCACTGTATATAAAGCAATTAAGGTCCCATGCACAGTAGGTGATTAGCCTCCAGCATTTAGGAGCGGGTGGAAGGCTCAGGAGCCTGGTAAACTCTATGAGAGGCTAAAAGCTGCCAGAAGCCTCTTTAAGTTGAAAGCTTCTGTGGCTGGACAGGGATGGTTGGGTGCATCTGATTATATCTCACCGACTAAATGGCAATAGATGGGGCAGTACTGTCAAGGTGTCTCTTATCATTTCTACTTGTCATTAACAAAGAATAACATTTGTGCACATACCGGTAATTATTTTAATTTTTTTTACAATTGTCAATACATACAAGATATGGAACATACTTAGGAAAATTACCCCTAGGGGCTTTGTGTTGCAGCACGGTATAAATAATGTACCGTGCTGCAACACAAAGCCTCTTTTTGTTGATGGATTGATTTTAACAAAGCTCATATCCTGAGTTCCCTTTTTGTCTAGGGGCTCTTTTTTGATACCCTATTTATTCCAATAAATGTATACCTTTTTACCAACTTGTACATTATTTATACCGTGCTGCAACACAAAGCCCCTATGGGTAAATTTCCTTTTTTTCAAGTATTATCAGGGGTGTGCAGCATCCTTTATCCATGGGTTGTAATACCTCTTCTTTGCTAAAATGGAACATACTTTAAAGTTCATTCCCTGCGTTAAAGTAACATTAAACCTTCTGTTTTTTTCCCCTTTAAAATAATAAACATTTACTTACTGCTCTGTGCAATGGTACTCCACAGAGCAGCCCTGATCCTCCTCATTTTGGGGTGCCTCACCGGTGCTCCTGGCTCTTCCCTTCAGGGAGTGCCCCCATTGGAAGCTGCTTCCCATGGAGGCACTCTTGCAGGCTCACTCCTGAGCTGCCTTGTCTGGGTCTATTAACACAGACAGGGCGGCTCGGCCCCACCCCCACTCGCTCGTCACAGAATAAAGAAAGTATTATTTTACTGAAAGGGTAGTTGATGCTTGAATAAAACTTACAGCGGAGATAGTGAGACAGTTAATAATATATGGCTTCAAACATGCTTGGGACAAACAGATCTATATGCAGACAAAAAAACGGAAAAAAAAACCTCCCCCCAAAAAAAGGGGGGGGGGGCAGAATTGATAGACTACTTTGCCTATTTTCTGCCGTCACCTTTCTATGTAATTTGACTGACAGCAGCGGGAGCCAATGGCGCTCGCTGCTATCAATCTGTGCACCATGGAGGGACAGAGACGGGAGAGCCTCAGCTATCTGAAAATCACTGGATCAGGATCGGGGTAAGTATAAGGGGGGGCTGGAGGGACACATGCAACAACACAGAAGGCTTTTTACCTTAATACAAAAAAAGCAATTTTGGTAAAAAAATACTGTGCAGGGACCGCCCTGTCTTTTCTCCGCTCTCCCCTATAGGGGGGATCAGATGAACACGGACCGTATGTCCGTGTTCACCCGATCCGATCCACCAGACGGATGGAAAAGTAGGTTTTTCCTCCGTCACACTTTGGCGGATCGGAGTGGGTCGGATGTCAGCGGGCATGTCACCACTGACATCCGCGGCTCCATAGAGGAGCACGAAGCGCCCGTTCAGGTGCGCCAAAAAGACTGGCAGGCGGACCTGAACCCATGTGAAAGAGCCCTTACACTGTTGCTTACATCTGAAGCCTTGTGGCCTTTATAGTTTTTATTACGACAAAAAAAAAAAGCCGCTACACATCAAGGTCCTTCCCATTAGCAATCTTTAGCTCCAAGAAATTTTCAGTAAGATGTGATCACCACAGCATAGAATGGTGACAATTATAGGTTTCCTCTGTACCCAGCCTTATTTATACCTTAAATAAGGCAACCTGTTCTAGGGATTGAATTAAGATTTCTTGACAAATATACATGTCAAGACTTCAGAGAAAAAAAAACACCACTTTGTTTAAAAATGCTTGCCGTCTGGTTGTTGTGCTGAAGGAAAGGTTTTAATACTTTCTAAGGCTCCATTCACACCAATGCGTTTTTTTTCATGTTTTTTGCAGAAACGCAGGCCATGTTTTTTTTTTTTTAACATGGGTTCCTATGGAACAAGTTCACATCAATGCATTTTTGTGCCTCTGTGTTTTTGGAAAGGGCCAGGGACTTTTTAAAATGCAAAACGCTGCTTTTTTGGTTCAATAGACTTTGGTTTAATAGACTTCAATAGAGACGCTGCAGAACAGCATGAAGTGCGTTTGTAGAGCGTTTTTGATGTGTTTTGCATTATTTAAAAAAAGAAAAAGCATAAAAAAAAAAGACAATGCTTCAAAAAAGTGTATCCAAAAACGATCAAAGCACAGCAGAAAGCACTGCTGAAACGCTCAAAGCAACATGCATTAGGTGTGGAAGTCTAATGGCTTGTACACGCCACCTAAAAATCTGAAGACAAATCATCAATTTTTATTTTTTGCATGTTAGTTGCATATTGGAAATGGAGAGGTTACTAAAGTTACGAAAATTCTCGTACGGCAGAATACAAAACCTGAAGTGATGTAATGTATTGTAGTGTATTTGTATTGTATTTTCGGATGACAACTGTACCGATTAAACGGAAATGGCACGATCTGGTATCATACGAGAACATTTTTCGTGCACACCCAATCGGATAATATTGGATAAACTGTCGTGATTGTCTCTCAAAAGCTCTGTACCAACGATCCGGTTATCAGACAGACGCTTTGAAAGTGGTATTTTTCATCCGATTTTGGGATCGTGTGTACGGGCCATGAGTCAAGATGCCTACAGATTGGAAAAGTCAGAACCATGCAAGCATGTTTCTTAATATTGCACATCTCTGAAACGCAGTAAAGCACTGCGTTCTGGTGTGAACATGGCATATAGAGAACTATTGATTATGTGTCGTTGAAGTTACCGGCGTTTATCCACAATGAAAAAAATCAGGTAACTGCTCATAGTGAACAGGTTCTTAGTGACTCAGGGAATTGAAATTTGAAGCCAGACAACTAGCAATTTGAGAGGAAAAAGATGCAAAGATAATCCATAGGCCCAGGATATGAGCTGGTGACATGGCTACATTCCTCCCAATGAATACCATACATCATTTCAATTAAAAGCCACAGCTGGCCATACACTTGTAGACTTTAATATAAAAATATGTTTTTGGGACACTCATTCCATTCTTTTAAATGTTAGCGGGATGAAAACAATGTTTGCTTTCAACTCTAGTGAAGAGAAAACTTAAAGCAGGATGACATTTTTTTGGGGATGAAGGAAATTGCATTACTGAATGTGGTTTTCGTTAAGAGCAAATAAAAATGTCAAGTACTTTGAACGATTCAAAAAGTCTCTGCAGGCATTATCAAATGTATTGACGGATTTTTTTATATGAATGAGCACACACTGATTATTTGATATAAAACCGCTGGCAACAATCGCATTGAAAATCTGGCAGGCTGTTTGTACCAAAGTAGATTAATTGATCAACTTGGGTACACATTCAACCTGCCCAAAACATGGTTGAACCCGTCTATGGCCAGCTTTAGTTTCTAATCTGCAGGTACTCTCCAGCAGGTATTCTCCCAGCCTGCCCATACATACAGTACTTTGCAGCAGGTACTCTCTCAGACTGCCCATACATGGCAGGTACTCTTCATCAGGTTCCTGCTTATACACGGCAGGTACTTTCAGCCTCCCCATACATGGCAGGTACTCTCCCCACCAGGTTGTCTCTCAGCCTGCCCATTCATGCAGGTACTCTCCAGCAAATACTCTCTCAGCATGCCCATACATAGCAGGTACTCTCCAGAAAATACTCTCTTAGCCTGCCCATACACGGCAAGTACTGTCCATCAGGTACTCTCTCAGCCTGCCCATATATGGAAGGTACTGTCCATCAGGTACTCTCTCAGCCTGTCCATATATGGAAGGTACTGTCCATCAGGTACTCTCTCAGCCTGCCCATACACGGCAAGTATTGTCCATCAGGTACTCTCTCAGCCTGCCCATACATGGAAGGTACTCTCTAAGCCTTGGTTCAAACCGTCTATAGCCAGCTTCAGTTACTAATCTGCAGGTACGTTCCTCAAATTCAAAGACTTACTACAGTCATAGAAAGGCACGTCAGAGGGTTCATCAGCTATAACCCAATGACAGACAAAAAAAGTTCTAAGGCCCTGTTCACACTAGTACGATTTCTCCTGCACCTGCTGGTGCATTGTAACGCATGACAATGGAAATTACATACAGTAATTCTCTATGATTGCCGTTCACATCAATGCAACATGGTGCAGTGCGATTTTTGAAAAGGTGCAGTTGCAGCACGGGGCATTTTAGGGCCCCTAGACGTCAATGGGAGTGCATATCCATGCGTTTTTAGTGTGTTTTAAGTAAGGTTTTGTGCTCAACAATTGGTCTTCTCCTCCTACCATAAAAAAATACATAAAAACTTAACAAAAATGTGTAAATAATGCACTACAAATATACACTGAACAATACATGATGTAGCAGCACTAGTGGGAACCTAGGCTATAGACAAACATTTAGGAGTGTTTAATGGTTCTCTTTCTAAAATATTACACAAGTGATCCTGTATAGCATTCTTGAAGATTAAAAATAAAGCTGAGCCACAGCCTTTTTTGTATGAAAGTATCTCCGTTGTGCACTTTGGCATATATGGCACAGCACCAATTGCATGCATGAGGTATCTGCTTAACCGCCCATGTCTGTCGTTTCAGTTTTTTTATCAATCCAATTACGTTTAAAAAAAAAAAAAAAAAAAGTCACATGAATATCCTTATCTTGAAAGAATCAAATATTCTGCTGTAAGTATCCTGTTTTGTTCATGTACTGTGTAACATATTAACACCTCAACTTTGCTGTCAATGTGATCATTGCTCGTCTCTTTGTTATAACAGCACAAGGCCTTTGGAGGACTAAACTTACTTCATTCATGACAAAGTACTAGACTTATTTATAAACCACTTGATGAAAATGGTTTACTTTGAATAAAGGAATATGTTGCCAAATGTTCCCAATGAAGCAAATTTTTGAACTGATGGATGGAAATCACAAGATTATCACAAGAGAGGGGACACAAAAAAAGCTTTAAAAAGAACATTTGTGTGCTAATGCAGTTCATTGTTGATCTAAGCTGAAAACTTAAAAAAATTATGCAGTTAAACAGAAACTTAAAGGGGTTGTAAAGGATTTTTTTTTTCCCTAAATAGCTTCCTTTACCTTACAGGAACAGGAAGTGAGGATTTCTCAGAAGAAATAAGGACATTTAAAAGCAAAATCGAAGGATGAGGTAAGTGAAGGAGGACTGCACTGAGGTAAAGGAAGCCATTTAGGGAAAACAATGTTTCCTTTACAACCCCTTTAAAGCGGAATTTCAGTCATTTTATCATCTTTCCATCTATTAAATCTTCTTCTCTTGTTTTAATTTTGGATAGTAAAACATAATTTTTCTGCCAGTAATTACTTTATACAGCACACTTCCTGTTTCTTGTCTGGTAAAAAGCCTAGGCTTATGACATCATTCACAGGTCTCACTCTCACTCTCGTGAGAGTTTGCCACTCTCACTCTCGTGAGAGTATACACACACACACTTTATTTTTTGGCGTACAACACTCACTTTTTTACCCTGAAAATAGAGGGTAAACTGTGCCTGCGTGTTATACGCAGGGGGCTGTGAAGAGTTTTTTTCCTGAAACTTCCCTCTTAAAGTTAGGGTGTGTGTTATACTCCTGTGCGTGTTATATGCTGATAAATACAGTAATATTATGCAAAGTGGTTGGAGGGAAGATTCAGAAAGGCAAACATGCTTTTATTACAGATGTGAGCAGACTGCAGTTCCTCTTTAGTCTTAAAGTGATAAATCAAAAATTTAATATATATATATATATTGTAGCTCATCGATTGTTAGATGTGGTGGCTGCATTAATTTTTTTTTCCTTTTTTTGTACTTTTGGGTTTTGTTTTTAGTGTTACAAGGTTTTAGTATATTGCTCGTCTTGCAGCTATATCCTATTGCACTGTTTAGTGCTGGCTATTTTTCTGTTTGAGTACTCTGGGATTTAATACCACTTTTAAGTGTACTGTATCTATTGCCAAAACTCAAGCGTAAAGAGGCTAAAACCCCTAACTTTATTTGTGTGTCTTTCTACAGAAATTTCCCATCACTTCCCATCTTGGAAAAAATAAATGATCGGCTGCTCTTCTGCATTGTCTAACCTGCGATAAAAGAAACCTACCTGCTTTCTCAGTCGTCTTTAAAATGTACACTGAGCTTCACAAGCACTGCTCAGTATACATTCCAGCACAGATCCTGTGCCGAGATGACTGTACTCCTACACATGTACAGAGGTGATGTCATCATGCACCAGCCCAGAACAGCCACATCCTGGCAACCTAAAGAAGCTGGGAAGCAGATGCCGGTGAGGGACGTCAGACAGTTGAGGTATCATGGAATATAGCTCCACTTTAAGGGAATTAAATGGCTGTCATTTGTTCCCATCGGAAGATTTCCAATAAAATTTTGTTAGAAGAATAGTAAAATTCCCCATCTCTGTGTGTCTTGAAGACAAAAGTCACCAGGATCAATATAATTTTCCCAGTGGGGACATAGTCAAAATCATCCTGGTCAGGCTTTTGCATACAGTATGCACTGCCATTCATTGCTCATACTTTGAAGTCCATAGGACTGAATAGGCATGTAGAGTACAAGTGTGGGCCTGGCCAGTAAGATTCTGACAATTGGTTGTGCAATCTTGGGAGGGATATGTGGTTTATAGAGGTGTATATAACATTGGGAGGGGATGATCTTGTATAAGTGCACCAAGTAAAAATCTAATCCATTAGTTACCTGGGTGGATTGGGCAAATTCAATAGCTTTCAGAGGGATTAAAACAGTTCTAAAGGCATTTTTTTACTTAAAATGTTATACAGCCATGGCCAAAAGTTTTGAGAATGACACAAATACTAATTTTCACAAAGTCTGCTGCCTCAGTTTTTGAGATGGGAAATTGCATATACTCCAGAATGTTATGAAGAGTGATCAGACGAATTGCAATTAATTGCAAATTAACTTTATCCCATACAAAAAAAATTCCACTGCATTTGTGAAGAAGGCTTCAGGGTGCCCAAGAAAGTCCAGCAAGCGCCAGGACGTCTCCTAAAGAGGATTCAGCTACGGGATCGGAGTGCCACCAGTGCAGAGCTTGCTCAGGAATGGCAGCAGGCAGGTGTGAGCGCATCTGCACGCACAGTGAGGGGAAGACTTTTGGAAGATGGCCTGGTGTCAAAAAGGGCAGCAAAGAAGCCACTTCTCTCCAAAAAAACATCAGGGACAGATTGATCTTGTGCAGAAAATATGGTGAATGGACTGCTGAGGACTGGGGCAAAGTCATATTCTCCGATGAAGCCTCTTTCCGATTGTTTGGGGCATCAGGAAAAAGGCTTGTCAAGAGAAGAAAAGGCGAGTGCACCATCAGTCCTGTGTCATGCCAACAGTAAAGCATCGTGAGACCATTCATGTGTGGGGTTGCTTCTCATCCAAGGGAGTGGGCTCACTCACAATTTTGCCCAAAAACATTGCCATGAATAAAGAATGGTACCAAAACACCCTCCAACAGCAACTTCTTCCAACAGTCCAACAACAGTTTGGTGAAGAACAATGCATTTTCCAGCACGATGGAGCACAAGGCAAAAGTGATAACTAAGTGGCTCGGGAACCAAAACATTGACATTTTGGGTCTATGGCCTGGAAACTCCACAGATCTTAATCCCATTGAGAACTTGTGGTCAATCCTCAAGAGGCGGGTGGACAAACAAAAACCCACTAATTCTGACAAACTCCAAGAAGTGATTATGAAAGAATGGGTTGCCATCAGTCAGGAATTGGCCCAGAAGTTGATTGAGAGCATGGCCTGTAGAATTGCAGAGGTCCTGAAAAAGAAGGGCCAACACTGCAAATACTGACTCTTTGCATAAAGGTCATGTAATTGTCGATAAAAGCCTTTGAAGCTTATGAAGTGCGTGTAATTATATATTTCACTACATCACAGAAACAACTGAAACAAAGATCTAAAAGCAGTTTAGCAGCAAACTTTGTGAAAACGAATATTTGTGTAATTCTCAAAACTTTTGGCCACAACTGTACATACTATACTTGCCTGCTCTGTGCAATGGCATCACGCACAGAGGCCCCAAACCTTCTCTTCTAGGGTCCCTCACTCAACCGTGCCCCCTGCTTTCTGCTCATTAGATTTGATTGACAGCAGCATAAACCAATGTTTTTTTCTTAAAATAATAAACATGCTATACTTGCCTGCTCTGTGCAATGGTATCACGCACAGAGGCCCCAAACCTCCTCTTCTGGGAATCCCTACTCGGCCCCACCCCCTG
This sequence comes from Rana temporaria, assembly GCF_905171775.1. Taxonomy (NCBI): domain Eukaryota; kingdom Metazoa; phylum Chordata; class Amphibia; order Anura; family Ranidae; genus Rana; species Rana temporaria. The sequence continues at coordinate 230,794,280 of NC_053489.1, forward strand.
CTGTCTGCTCACTGGATTTGATTGGCAGCAGCGGGAACCAATGGTTCCCGCTGCTGCCTCCGAGTCTTAATTGGGATCGAGTATTTAAGGGGGGCTGGGGACTGATTTGGAAAGGTTTTTAACATTAAAGCGGGGGTTCACCCTATATAAAAAAGAAAAAAAAAATGTTTTCCCTCTAGCATTAAATTCGGCATAGTAGCGCGAGCTACAGTATGCCTGTCTGTATTTTTTTTCCCCCGTACTCACTGTTATATCGTACATAGAAGATTCCGGGGAATGGGCGTTCCTATGGACAGGGAAGGTGATTGACGGCCGGCCGTGGCACGTCACGCTTCTCCGGAAATAGCCGAAATAGGCTTGGCTCTTCGCGGCGCCTGCACATAGCCTGTGCGCAGGCGCCGTGAAGAGCCGAGACCTACTCCGGCTGTCTTCGGGGAGCGTGACGTGCCAGAGCCGGCCGTCAATCACCCTCCCTCTTGCTAGGAACGCCCATTCCCCGCGGCAGACGGAATCGTCTATGTACAATATAACCGTGAGTACGGGGATAAAAAAAATTAAGACCGGCATAGTGTAGCTCGCGCTACTATGCCGGATTTTATGCTGAAATGTTGTTCAGCAGGGTGAACCACCGCTTTAATGCAGAAAATGCAATAACTTAAAAAAAAAAAAAAAAAAAAAAAAAACTTTGCCTTTAAAGCCTCTTACACACTAGTAGTTGTTTTTTCGTTCAACCCAGTGTGCGAAATGAAAAAAAAAAACGGAAGTACCAACAGTCTGGTGATGGTACAGCAATCTCCTCCCTGGGCCATTTTGCTCAGACAACCCCAGCCCCCCGCCTGCCAGAACACACCGGTCAGTGCTCTCAGCCTATTTTGGTATGGCGTACGGCCGGCTTCCGATAGACCAGCTGCCGTGCACACGGGCGAACGTCGGCCGTTTCCATTGAACTGACTGATGCTGCCCGATATTTGGCTCCTGTGTACGGCTCTTAAGGCTTGCTATTTTTAATGGGTAATTTAATTTGCCTCCTATGGAAAATCTTAGGCCTCGTACAAACGATAGGTTAACCAACGGTCTGATGGACAGTTTTCATTGGTCAAAACCGATCGTGTGTGGGCCCCATAGGTTATTTAACCATAGGTTAAAAAAAAGCCAACTTGATTTAAATTTAACCTATGGATTCCTAACCGATAGGTCAATACCGATCGTTAGTAGGCACAACCATCAACCATTAATTAATTAAAAAAAACTTTTCATGATGGGCCTGACCTAAAAAAAAAAAAAAAAAAAAAAAGGATTCATTCCTCCCTTCAAATACTTCAAAATGTAATTTCAATTGCACAACTTGCACCCGATGAGTTGCACTGTATGCACTTGATGTAATTGTCATCCCTCCATGAAAATGGTTACATATGTTGAATTTCTCCCAGCACAATCTGCTCTGGAGGGTCATTCTAATTTTAGAATGGCAATTGTACTCAGAATACAGGCAGATGTCTCTTGTAACACAGATTTCACTCAACATGTTCATGCAGTTGTTGCTTTGCTCCCATTTCCTGAGATGATGTTTCTCTGTGTGATCTGCAAAACACAGTCGCAGTACGGTAACCTTTTTTCTAATCCGGTGTTCAGTTCATTCCCTGAAATGTACTTTCATAATTTAAACATCTATGTCCAAAGTCAAACTGATAATGAACCTGATGACCTGCAATGAAATAAGGCAGGGATATTTCCCACCTTTTTACTTCCAGTTTAAAAAGGAAATGAGTAAAAAAAAAAAAACTTCACTGTAAAAAAAAAAAAAAAAAAAAGAGCAGTAAAATTGAGATTTTATAGCCAAGCTTTACACAAGATTCTGATCTATTCACATTATACATTTAGGCTGGGTTCACACTATTGCAAATTGGATGAGGGGGTTTCTCCACATCCAATTAGCATGTCAGGAGATTGTGGCTGGCTCTCTATGCAGCCGATTCACACACTCCAGTGCGGCTCTGGTGTCAGTGGTTGTTAGGCCACTGAGTCTCCTTTCCAATCCCCCTCCATTTCCATTACATTAATGATGTGCCCCAGTGTATGTGTTTTTTTTTTTTTTTCAAATAAGCCGCTATATAAATTATTTTATAGCGCCGCTCACTTGACTGGCTGCCTCTCCCCAGATCTGACAGCGACAGCGGGAGTGGTTAAGAATCCCTCGTTGACGTCAGCCAGGAGGAGGTGAGAGGCAGCCAGTCACGTGAGCACCGAGTGGCGCTATATAAGGAGGTATACAGCAGCTTATTTTTAAAGAGGATTGTAGAAAGAAGACTAAGAAATTATAGTAGCAGTCGGAGATGACAGGCGGGGGGGGGGGGGTGAGGAGGACAGAGGAGAGCTGCGAATGACAGAGGCACGTAAACGGACCACGGTGTCAGTGCTCAGCAGCCATGATAACCCGTGGTCAGTTTACAGGGGGAAGGGCAGAACCAGGCAAGATCGACCAGGTATTTTACAGTTACAAACACTTCAATTGCGGTGGAAGGCACAATAATGTGTTTAAAGCGGAGGTTCCGCCGTATTTTTTTAAAAAAGACAGCAGCTACAAATACGGCAGCTGCTGACTTTTAAAAAATGGACACTTACCTGTCCAGCGCACCCGCAATGTCAGCAGCCGAGACTGAGCAATTGCTCGGTCCTCGGCTGCTTCCACCGCCATCCTCGGTGAGGGAATCAGGAAGTGGTTGCGGCTTCACTGGCCGATTCCCTACTGTGCATGTGCGAGGATCGCTGCGTACCGTCACTGGTCTCCGATCTCTCCTGGGAACAGTGTTTCCCATTAGACAGCGGGGGGGGGGCGATGTGACAAGGCTGGATTCCCTGCGGGAGTCAGAACTCGCAAGTGGTGCAAATACCTGTTTTGGACAGGTATCTGCACCCCCCTTCCCCCTGAAAGGTGCCAAATGTGACACCGGAGGGGGGGAGGGATCCAAAAAGTGAAGGTTCACTTTTTGTGTGAACCTTCGCTTTAAAGTCGATCACTCTTCACGCTGTTTGGGAACCTTGGATTTTATAATCACAATGATGGAGGATGGACTTTTTCTGAATTTAAAATCAGAATTTATTTATATGAATTTGCACCGGCACTCTATATGGTTATATAGGTATAACACTCTTTTGTCACACAAGGAAGCGCACTGTATTTTGTGTATACAAGTCATTGTATCAGTCATTTTTCTTTTCAGGCTCCTTAAGGCTTCATATATGTACTTTCTGCATGGAATGCTGGTTCTTGCTGGCAGAGCTTGCAGAAGATAATGGGGTTGATTTACAAAAACTGGAGAGTGCAAATACGGGTGCAGCTTCTAACTTTAGCTTGTTCAATTAAGCTTTGATAATAAGCCCATGTCCACACTGAGGGCCAAGTTGAAATCGTGCGAGTTCAGCTGAAATTTCAGTCCGCCTTTAGTGGCGATTTGACAGACATCTATGTGGGTTCATGCCCGGTGTGAACATGGGCTAAAAAGTGGAAACTGATTAGTTTCTATGCACAGCTGCACCAGATTTCACACTCTCCAGTTTTAGTAAATCAACGCCAATGTTTAAAATACGTGCCTAAAGTACTCCAATTCATTCAGGCCCTATGCAAACGGGTAAAAAAAAACACAGCTCTTAGAAGCCTTTTTCTTTTTACTTACACCTTTGATTGCAGCTCCATATTTGCCAATGTGTCCATGCACATTGTAGTATTTAGATTCATATTTTATAGCAGCGTTTATGGGGCAAATGTACAAAGAAAAAGAGCCGCTGCTCCAGGTGTATGATGATAACCTGAGGTGGAATATCTCTTGGAGTGCCAGCCCCGGACTGCCTCTGTGGGAAACCTGCAAGAAAAGAAATGGCTCCACATCCAGGAATTCCGATTGCCTTTTATTGTTCAAAGTGATAACACCAAAGACACCAACACGAGGTCACGTAGACGCGTTTCACACAAACATCTTGTGCTTAATCAAGCGTTTATGGGGCAAATAAAAGTGTTCAGAGAGAAGCGCACTGGCATAATTTAAGCCAGGGCTCGACAAATCCTGGGTGCCAGGTCGCCATGGCGACTAGAAATGGTGTCCTGGCGACTTGGCTTGGAAGGTGGGCAAAAAAAAAAATGTTTTTTTTTTGTGAGCTGGCGTCATCTGGTGGTGAGCCGTTGGTATTACAAGTTAAGCATTACAAGTTAAACAGCAATTCTAATGTCATTTTTCACTATTTTTCACTGCCATCTTCTTCCCTCTAACTAGAACCCCCCAAACATTATATATATATTTTTTATCCTAACACCCTAGAGAATAAAATGGTGATCGTTGCAATACTTTCTGTCACACCGTATTTGCGCAGCGGTCTTATAAGCGCACTTTTTTGGGAAAAAATTATTTTTTTTTATTAAAAAATAAGACAACAGTAAAGTTATCCCCATTTTTTTTAATATTATGAAAGATAATGTTACGCTGAGTAAATTCATACCCAACATGTCACGCTTCAAAATTGTGTCCGCTCGTGGAATGCCGACAAACTTGTACCCTTTAAAATCTTCATAGGCGACGTTTAAAAAAATCTACAGGTTGCATGTTTTGAGTTACAGAGGAGGTCTAGGGCTAGAATTATTGCTCTCGCTCTACCAATCGCGGCGATACCTCACATGTGTGGTTTGAACACCGTTTACATATGCGGGCGCTGCTCACGTATGTGTTCGCTTCTGCGCGCAAGCTCGTCGGGACGGGGTGCGTTTTCTGTCTCCTAACTTTTTTAGCTGGCTCTTAGATTCCAAGCAAATTTGTCAAACCCTGGCTTTAAGCATGCGTGTATGCACAAATTTACATGTTTATGTGCATACAATCTGCTGATATGTATGGCCCTGCACACAGCTGTCTCCTATCTTTTGTTGTATGATACAAAACGCAGGGCATAATAGTTGTTTGTAGACGCAGTTGTGTGTATGGTTCCATTGATTCCCATAGTGCTGGATGTTGTATGTATCCAAAAGGCAGAGTTTTAGATGCTGAATGAGCCCCAAAGGGATAGCCAGAAAAGTAGAAATCCTCTTCCTATTAGTGGACAGTTACCGATTTCACCACATCCTGGAGAAGATCTGGTCTGAGTTGTGGCCTGTATTACATTACAGTATATGACGAGGTGCCGTCTACAAGACTTCCTGCATTTCCACTTAGAAAGATAATCCTTTTTTGGGGAATTAGCCAAAGCAATATTATTGCACAGATTATTAAAACCGTATCAAAAATAATATAATGAATGTGATAAGCCTAAGTAAATTATTCCCAGTGTCAAGGAACCCTCTGCGCACCACTACAAACGCCAATTGCACCAAGGTAGTTCTGCAAAGACCAATCCTATGCTAGGTAGATATTTAAAAACAAGGTCACGTCAGTCAAAAATGAGACAATGTTGCTAGTAGTAAGCAGGAACTCATGAGTTCAAGTCATTACCATCTCATTTAGTTGTATCCTCATTACCAGATTGGGAAGTTCACAACGCTTTCCCTAAACGTAGCAACTATGACAAAGACAGTTCTACCAGCATTCAAAAGACTTTGTGTACCAGATGTCTTTGTTTCATGTAAACACTGTATAAATATGGATTTTCTCCTTGTAATTAATTATGCCGAAATATGCCGTTAACTAAAAGGCGAACGCTTTTTTGGATAGGGTTGAGAGGGATTAGAACATCTGTCAGGTTTATATTACTGTTTGTGCCTCCATTAGACCCCTTTCACACTGAGGCACTTTGCAGACACTATAGCGCTAAAAATAGCACCTGCAAAGAGCGGCTCCATTCACTCCAAGCCACTGGAGCGGTGCGCTGGTAGGACGGTAAAAAAAAGTCCTGCCAGCAGCTTCTTTGCAGCGCATTAGGAGCGGTGAAAGCTTCTAAAGCGCCCCTGCCCACTGAAATCAATGGGCAGCACCGCCGGCAAGGCACCGCTGTAGCGGCACTTTGCAGTCGCTTTTAACCCTTTTTCGGCCGCTAGTGGGGGTTAAAAGCAACCCGCTAGCGGCTGAAAAGCGCAGCAAAAACTACGGTAAAGCAATGCTAAAAATAGCTGCGTTTTACTGCCGACACCTGGGCGCTTTCAGTGTGAAAACAGCCTTAGGAAGATTCACCCTCTCTTTTTATTTTGGTAACCGTTATAACCCAGAGCGAAAGTAAAAGAAAATCCCAAATTTTGCATCGTCTCCAAAGAAAATATATAAAGGTAAAATCTCACTCCTCACTGTATTAGAGCAGGGGTGGCCAACCAGTGGCCCAGGGGCCACATGTGGCCCGCGGAGCCCTCTGATGTGGCATGCGACCTCCTGCTTTGGAATGGTGGGTTGACAAGCCCAGATCGCAGGTTGCCAACCCGCCATACTGCAGCATCAGTGTTGTGAATGGTGGTGGTAGAGGAAGAAAGCGGCTGCAGAGCAGAGCCCCATAGGCCGATGCTTTCTCTACAGCTAGTCTATGGCAAAGTTGAGCTAACCCGCAGGATAGACACAGGTACATTATGCTGCACCCACGTTGTGGGTAAACCGCAGCACATCAGGGTGAAAGCAGTCTTAGGCCCTTTTGACACGATCAGCCCAACCAAATAGGACCCTCAATTAACCTCTACAGAGCGACAGATGTCCGTTTACGCTCGCCTACCTCCAATCCAAAAAACAAAAGGAAATTCGTCCCATTACACCTGGGCAGATCGGAGGACCTATAGGAGTAGCCGTGACCTGTCATCCGTCTGCTCTGCTCAATGTGGCCCGCGACTGGTTACCAAGTTGCTTAAGTGGCCCTCGCTCTTCAAAAGGTTGGGCACTGTATTAGAGTAACTGGTTCCCAAATCGTGTCACTTAGTGTCCAATTGTCCGCCGCAATATTGCAGTCCCGCTAAAAGGCACTGATCATCGCTATTAGTGGTATAAAAAAAAATATTGAAAAATACACAAAAATACTACCATCTTATAGTTTGTAGGCGCTATAACGTTCACGTAAACCAATCAATATACACTTATTGAGAATATTTTAACAAAAAATATGTAGCCGAATACATATTGGCGTACATTTTTTTAAGAGATTCAATTTGTTACATTGGATATGTTTTATAGCGGAAAGTAAAAAATATTTTTCTCACTCAGGGGTGGGAAATACTATACAGATACGGTGTATATCCTTGTGTATATTTTGCTTCTATATTGCCCCATCCCTGGGCTTATTAGTCCTAAGGGAGGTTCTACTTCCCGCTAAGTTAATAAAAAAATTCCAATCCAAGTTACTTCATGCCATTATATATTTTATGTTTGTTTATTTTACTGTTCTATGCTTTAACGCATATTTGCCTTGGTCCTATATATAAATGTTTGATAGATGTCCCAGCGCGATGCACTGAGCATTATCTCTGCAACCATATTCATTGTTATGACCGCATATTCCATGCAAAGCTGGGTCTGTTTTCTGACTTGGCTCTCGAGTACCTACTGTATATGTTATCCAATTGAGATACTGTAAACACTTGTTTCTTTTGCCGCGTACGCACGATCGGAAATTTCCGACAAGAAAAGTTCCATATGAGCTTTTGGTTGGAAACTCCGACCGTGTGTATGTCCCATTGGACTTTTTCTGTTGGAATTTCCGACAGCAAAAATTTAATAGCTGGTTCTCAAATTTTCCGACTGGAAAAGATCTTGTCGGAAATTCCGATCGTCAGTATGCAATTCCGATGCGGAAAAAAAACCACGCATGCTCAGAATCAATTTGACGCATGCTCGGAATCATGGAACTTAATTTTTCTCAGCTCGTTGTAGTGTTGTACGTCACCGCGTTCTTGACGGTCGGAATTTTATGTGACAGTGTTTATGCAACACAAGTTTGAGCCAAAATTCAGTCGGGAAAAAAAAGCGGCATTTGACTGTTATATGTAACCTTCTTCGGTAAATAAAGGAATTGCAAAAAAATAAAATAATTTCTGTCTTTTTTTTGTTTGTTTATAGTGCTAACCATAAAAAAAACACAGTGGTGACCAGATACCACCAAAAGAAAGCTCTGTTTGTGGAAAAAAAATACATAACTTTTTTTGGGGTACGGCGTCGCACGACTGCTCAATTTTCAGGTAACATAGGGACCCATGTATGTCCCGTTTTCAACCGCAAACGGACTGATGAAAATGCGGACATACGATCCGTACGTGTGAAAGGGCCCTTAGTAAATCTCCCCCCAATGTGTCACTAGAATAGAGAGTAAATTGCAATACTCGAATGAGTAAAAAAAAATCTGAATTCCACCCAGACTGACAGCAAGATTAGAGTTTTCTTTTCCAAGCTAAAGATTTCAGCTTCCAGCTGCATCAAAGCTCTTCTAAACAGCTCAGCCCCAGCAGTGTAAATTGACAGGCCAGACAGATATCAAAGATGGAGAGAAGTGGGGAGAATCACTGGTAAGATATTATGTAACGGCTGGAGACACAGGCAGGGCACTGTTTAGATCCCAGGAACCTAACTACAGTCTGTCTGTCAGAAAGAAATCTTCTTTGTACAGGTGAATTAAGTATGCTTTTCCCACCACTACCTACAGCTTGTATGTTTAGAACAAGAAGAAGCAAGAAAAAAATAGAATATATGCAAAAAATAATTCAAGACAACTTGGCACATCATAGCTAGAAATTGTATTAAAGCCATTAGAAGGGACAATTTAATTGGTCTTTAACCACTTCATTACTGGGCACTTAAACCCCCTTCGTGCCCAGACCAATTTTCAGCTTTCATCGCTGATGCATTTTGAATGACAATTGCGCGGTCATACAACACTGTACGCAAATTATATTTTTATCATTTTTTTCCCATAAATAGAGCTTTCTTTTGGTGGTATTTGATCATCTCTGCGATTTTTATTTTTTGCACTATAAACAAAAAAATACAAAACATTTTGCAAAAAAAAAACACAATATTTTTTACTTTTTGTTATAACATCCCAATTTTTTTTTTTTTTTAAATATTTTTTTCCTCGGTTTAGGCTGATAAGTATTCTTCTACATATTTTTGTTAAAAAAAAAAAAATTCGCAATAAGCGTATATTGATTGGTTTGCGCAAAAGTTATAGCACCTACAAAATAGGGGATAGATTTATGATTTTTTTTTTTTACTAGTAATGGAGGCGATCTGCGATTTTTTTGTCAGGCCTGCGATATTGCGGCGGATATATCGGACACTTGACACAATTTTGGGACCATTCACATTGATACAGCGATCAGTGCTATAAAAATGCACTAATTACTGTATAAATGTGACTGTCAGGGAAGGGGTTAACACTAGGGGGTGAGGAAGGGGTTAAATGTGTATCCTGGGTGTGTTCTAACTGTGTGTGGAGGGGGACTGACTGGGGGAGGTGACCGATGTTGTGTCCCTATGTACAAGGGTCACAGATCGGTCTCCTCTCTCCCTGACAGGACGTGGAGCTCTGTGTTTACACACAGAGCTCCACGTCCCTGCTGTCACCGCCGATCGCGGGTACCTGGCGGACCGCCAGGCACGCACATCGGCATCTCAGCGATGCGTCGGGCACAGTGTTTCCCAGCGGCGCGCGGGGAATGCACATAAAAGGACCCGGCAGTTGAGAGCCGTGCTGTGGACGTCTTTCGTCTATAGCGCGGCTCTCTAGTGGTTAAAGGGTCACTAAAGGAAAAAAAAATTTAAATAACAAACATGTTATACTTACCTCCACTGTGCAGCTCGTTTTGCACAGAGTGGCCCCGATCCATGTCTTCTGGGGTCCCTCGGCGGCTGTCTCTGGTCCTCCCCGCAATTAGTAACCACAGTCATGCGAGAGCTCACATGGTGGTCACTAATTGCGGGCGCGCTCCTGTGATACAGCGATAGCCGCTCACTGTATCACTCGGCCCCACCCCTCTGGGCGCGCCGCGTCACTGGATGTGATTGACAGCAGCGTCAGACAATGGCTGCGCTGCTCACAATCCATCCGCTCTAGCCAATCAGCGGCCAGGCTGAGCGGCGAAGAGGATATCGGGACCGCGCGGGACTTTCGAGGGGTCAGGTAAGTATAACGGGGGCTCGGGGCTGGCAGCAGCAGATGTTTTTTCACCTTAATGCATAGATTGCATTAAGGTGAAAAAAAAAATTCCTTTACAACTCCTGTAATACATGAACATCTTGTGTTGCTGTATAATAGATGCAAATAAGGGATCACTCATAATATATGCAGTGATTTGAAGTTTTCTACACTGAACAAAGGCGGGCACGGCTAGAGCACATAAACAACGTTTTTCTATGTGCCCTGTACAAACACATTGACAGGCTGCCTTTTTCCGCAACACATTGGTTAGCACCAAAGGTCACCACTGCACAACAGTGTGGAAAGCACTGGAGTGTAAATTTGTACCGTCCCAATAAAGTAAAAACAAAAAAAAATACCATATTTATCGGCGTATTACACGCGCCGGCGTATAACACGCACCCCAATTTTAAGAGGGAATTTTCTGGAAAAACTATTTTTTTTAATAAACAACTTTGAAGCAATCTAAGCCAGTCTCTGGGGTGTCCCTCAGACTTTCCTGACAGATGGGAGGGGAGAGACAAAGCTAGGAGAGCAGCAGCTCTCATGCATAATGCTGGATCACAATGGGGTTCAGGCAAAGTAATCATAGAGCCTGGGTGGGATGTCCCCAAATAATGAGACTAGATTTCTACAAGAGAGCGGTGTCAATGCTGCAATCCACGCCGGCTGATTTATACAATTCATCTGGGCCAGTGGCAAGGATTGGCCGTCCACCTAATAAAACTTAGTGTACGGAGTACACTTACATCTCTCACACATACCTCGGAGGGGAACGAGCGCCCGCTGGAAATCACTGAGCCGTCATCTCCTCTCCACTCGGCTGTCACGTCACACACGCACAGTCCCGCCTCCGCCATCGGCATTGGACCATCTCCTGTGATAGACAGAACACTGCTCCAATGCTGGTGGCGGAGGCGGGACTGTGCGTGTGTGACGTGACAGCCGAGAGGAGATGACAGCTCGGTGATTTCCGGCGGGCGCTCGTCCCCCTCCTTCACAGGAGATGGTCCAATGCCGATGGCGGAGGCGGGACTGTGCGTGTGTGACGTGAGAGCTGAGAGGAGATGATGGCTTGGTGATTTCCGGCGGGCGCTCGTCCCCCTCCTTCCCCTCCGAGGTATGCTATGGGCATATAGCACGCACCCGTGATTTTCCCCCTATTTTCAAAGGAAAAAAGTGCGCGGTATACGCCGATAAATATGGTAATATGTCACACCATATTTTGGAAAAGATACAATTTTTTAAATAAAAAAACAGTAAGGTTAGCTCAATTTTTTTTTATATTGTGAAAGATAATGTTACGTCGAGTAAATTGATACCCAACATGTCACGCTTCAAAATTGCACCCCCTCGTGGAATGGCCCCAAACTTTAACACTTAAAAAATCCCCATAAGCGATATTTAAAAAGGTCTACAGGTTACCAGTTTTGAGTTACAGAGGAGGTCTTTTGGTAGAATTATTGCTCTCGCTCTAACTGCTGTAATTGCAGCAAAATCTCACTTTTTTTAACACAGTTAACATATGCGGGCGCAATTTACATATGCGTTCACTTCCCTTGTAATAGAAAAAAAAGCAAGACAGGACCTGTTTAATGTGAGATCTGGGGTCAAAACCTCAGATCTCACATTTACACTTAAAGACAGTTGGGCAGAAGTTACGGTTGACGTCACTTCCGTCATCCAACGTCACTGAGTCGAGTGGGGGCCATCTTACCCTCACTCAACAGAGTGCCTCTGAGGGGAAAGCATCAGATCATCTCCGCCCCTACCTACGGCTCCGGTAAGCGGCAAAGATGACCAGAACGCGGCAAGAAAGGGTGGGCACCTCTCCCGCTCCGATAAAAGTGATCTCACTGTGAATCTGCCGCAGGGACCACTTTTACCTCAAAGCAGACCGCCCACCGCTTAAGAAAATACCTGGGTTATGACGACGGTGGGAAGTCCAGAAGTAGCTACAGTATTTAGGCACTGTGCCAAATTTGTAGAGACCGATCTGCTAACAGCCTAAAGATTTACTGCTGATCAGGTCTTCTGGACCTCAGCAAAATAGCAGCAAGAAGAAACAGGAGCAATGGTGGAGGCAATTTACACTCATTTTGGTAGCATAATTAATGTGGAATGTATGTTCCTTGCTAAAGAACATTTATATTTTTTTGACCTACAACCTTGGAATTGAAAATTGCTGCTGCTGTGACTGATACACACAGTACTAAAATACACAGCATGGCTTAAACTTTTATGGTGTTCTAGACAGAGGAGGCAAGCCAAATTAGGCAAAGGATGTTACAATTATGTTTACTGAACTCTGAAACACTGCACCGTTATATAACAGCTTTTACTAAAAATTCTTCTGTGCAATCAGGCAGCCCCAACAATACTACAAAGCACAACAATACCCAAGTACATAAAACAGAAAAGTAAAAGCATCTTCCTGAAAAAAAATAAAAATAAAAAGCACCAGTTTAAAAACAAAAGATGAAAATAAAAACGAAATAAAAAACACAATTCAGGGACCAAAACCGTGGTTGCTCAAGAGGATATTAAGTACATTAGGCAAACGGTACGGATGGGTGCTTCATCATCCATAACAAATGTGCACAAAGCTGTTCTCTAAAATACATTGGGGATAACTAATTGCTTTTTCTTTTATAGAAGCAGTTGCAACAAAGATGTTCCCAGTAGTTTGTTTTCCTTTTCAGGGAAGAAGAACAAACGACCGAATGATCGAGTCACAAATTCATGTGATATTCACCATAGAACTAGATGTTGTCATTTGTAAACTCTCATTTAAAAAATATATACCGTACATATATTTATACAAACACAAAAGACCTGATGTATTAAAGCAGTGATATTGCCAAGTGCACCAACCACTTTTTATTCTCCATTGGGAAAAGTACTAGAAACTTTTACCAACATCAGCACAACTTTTTCAGAGTTATGTAAAGTCCAAAAAATCATAAAAAGAGGAGAATCAGGCTACAGAAAACGTTTGCAAGACTCGCTTTTCGTGGCGGTCCACAAGTGAATCGCACAGGAATACGGTCCGCATTTCTGTGTGGCTCAGTGCCATGCAATTTTCAGACCATTTATTTAAAGCTGCTTAAAATCGCACCAAAAGTTGTGCACCGGATCGCATTGTACCATGTAATAGCACTGTCTTTGCAAACTGCATTTGAGGTGTCGTTAGGTTTATACCAACACCGGCAACACCAGGGTGGATATAAATCAATGATTTTTTATTTTTAAACAGATTTTTTTTTTTTATTTAAAACAATTTTTTAGATTTTTTGTCAAATTTATTTGAATTAAATGCTATTGAAGCAAAAATCTATCTATCTATCTAAAGATAGTTTTCTATTTAGGATGCATTAATAATTTTGTTTATTCAGCATGAAATGGAGCTTACCGTATTTTCCGGTGTATAAGGCAACCGGATTGGATCCAACCGCTGAAGTAAACCCATAGAAGTGTAGTAATCAAAATAAAACTTGGGGTTTGAACATGCAAAGCACCAGGTTCACTTTAATGGTAGCCCCAAAAATGCCCAGGTAAAGGGAAACAGGTGACTCCCTCTCTCATGAAAGCACTGTTGCTTGAGTATTGTTCACTCAGGCAATTTCATGTTAACCACTTAAGACCTGGACCTTTAGGCAGCTAAAGGACCTGGCCAGTTTTTGCGATTCGGCACTGCGTCACTTTAACGGACAATTGTGCGGTCGTGTGACGTGGCCCCCAAACAAAATTGGCGTCCTTTTTTTCCCACAAATAGAGCTTTCTTTTGGTGGTATTTGATCACCTCTGCGGTTTTTATTTTTTTGCGCTATAAACAAAAATAGAGCGACAATTTTGAAAAAAATTCAATATTTTTTACTTTTTGCTATAATAAATATCCCCAAAAATATATATATAAAAAATGTTTTTTTCCTCAGTTTAGGCCGATACGTATTCTACCTATTTTTGGTAAAAAAAAAAAAAAAATCGCAATAAGCGTTTATCGGTTGGTTTGCGCAAAATGTATAGCGTTTAGGGGGATAGTTTTATTGCATTTTTATAAAAAAAGAATTTTTTTACTGCTAATGGCAGCGATCAGCGATTTTTTTTCGTGACTGCGACATAATGGCGGACACTTCGGACAATTTTGACACATTTTTGGGACCATTGTCATTTTCACAGCAAAAAATGCATTAAAAATGCATTGTTTACTGTGAAAATGACAATTGCAGTTTGTGAGTTAACCACAAGGGGGCGCTGAAGGGGTTAAGTGTGACCTTATTTGTGTTTCTAACTGTAGGGGGGTGTGGCTGTAGGCGTGACGTCATTGATTGTGTTTCCCTATAAAAGGGAACACACGATCAATGACGGCGCCACAGTGAAGAACGGTTGAACCTGTGTTTACAGATCTCCCCGTTCTTCAGCTCCGGGACCGATCGCGGGACTCCAGCGGCAATCGCGGTCACGGTGCTTCAGACCGGGTCGCGGGCGCTTGCCCGCGACCCACGGCTGGGCACTTAAAGAAGACGTACCTGTACGTGCTTGTGCCCAGCCGTGCCATTCTGCCGATGTATATGTGCAGGAGGTGGTCCTTAAGTGGTTAAAGCGAGCAGAGCACCGTAAGCCTGGTTATAATTTCAAACTGCAAGCTTACACAAAGCCAACTCTCCCTTGTGCCCAACTGGCCAAAATGGAGCAGAGGAGAAACAAAGGCAAGGTAAGTACGGTACATGCAGCTACTGGGGTTCACATTACAGTTTGCCCTGCACAAGCAACGAGCAACGCACAGTTCTTTTAAAAGTACACATCCATTCGTTTGTACTTTACCTTTCCTACTGCAATGCTAGCATGATCAATGCTTTTGTTTTGTGTCATATAATGTTCATAAAGGCACCATAGCATGTATACATTTTATGCAGCCCTTCAGAAAGGCATGATTAATTGTATTAACAAATTATTTAGTTCCAGTCTTATGATTTTAGTGCCCCACAAACATAAATCTTTTCCTTTTGGGCACGTAGACGTTGCTGTATAATAAAGCACAGAATTTAGTGTAAAAAAAAAATGACATTATATATATATATATATATATATATATATATATATACACACACACACTATATATATATATATATATATATATATATATATATATATATATATATATATATATATATATATATATATATATATATATATATATATATATATATATATATATATTATAAAATTATGTCAATTATATATATATATATATATATATATAATAAAATTATGTCAATTATATATATATATATATATATATATATATATATATATATATATATATATATATATATATATATATATACATACACACACATATACACACACACACACACACACACTACATACTAGATTAACAAAAGTATTGGGACACCTGCCTTTACATGCACATGAACTTTAATGGCATTCCAGTTATAGTCTGTAGGGTTCCATATTAAGTTGGCCCACCCTTTGCAGCTATTACAGCTTCAGCTCTTCTGGGAAGACTGAACACAAGGTTTAGGAGTGTGTCTATGGGAAGGTTTGCCCATTCTTCCAGAAGCGCATTTTTGAGGTCAGTTATAACAGGCACTGACCTCACCACCCCAAACTCGCCCATCCAAGTCTTCATGGACCTTGCTTTTTGCACTGGTGCACAGTCATGTTGGAACAATAAGTGGCCATCCCCAAACTGTTCCCACACATTTGGAAGCATAAAATTGTCCAAAATGTCTTGGTATGCCAACACTTTGAGGCTGGTGTTACACTGATGCAAATTGGATGCAGGTTTCTCCCGTATCCAATCTGCATGACAGGAGAGTGTGACCGGCTCTCAATGGGGCCAGTTCACACACCTCAGCGGCGGCCGCGGCCCAAATTACAGAAGGGTCCAGTGCATCTTCTGGTTTGTTTCAGGTGCAAATTCAGCCAAAAATTCAGACCTGCTTTGCACCTGAACCAGTGAAGTAGATATTTGTCAGCACACCATGGATCAACACAAAGTAGCGTCCAAACAGGTAGTTTATTGCATGATCATCACTTACCCGACGAAGGGGTCCTCTTGAACGTTGAACTCTTCGTATGTTGTGATCATGCAATAAACTACCCCTTTGGACGCTACTTTGTGTCGATCCATGGTGTGCTGGCAAATATCTACTCTGTGACTTGAACCAGTATCCAGCTGGTTGTTAGTGCAGCACCCAAACTTTGAGAGCTTATCCAGGAATGTGTGCGATGGGAATATGAAGTATTACTTGAATTTTTTAAGGCACTGTACTGTATATTGTTGTGACTTCACCGATTGCCCTACAGTTTATTTACATGCAAGGTGGCTGAGTTTACTACTCCTTGAAGAGGTATCACATTAGATATCCATTAGTGAAAACAATATAATATTGCCATCCATAAAAGGATGCATTTTGGGAGCCACCTGTCGAGAATTTTTTTTTTTTTCATTCTGTCAATGGAGATTAACCAAAAGCAGGCCTCTGCCGGAGAACATCTTTACAGAAAAAAAAAAAGAAGGGATGACGTCAAGCACGCGTTTTAAGGATAACAGTTTTCAATGTTCAAAGCACTGCATTCTAGATCCCATCTGCCACATTTCACACAAACCCACATCTTCCCCCTGTTGCCTTAGAAGCAGGAATTCTCAGAAGTTATATTTAACTGTTACAATCCTCAAAGCAGGACGGAGCTCTCTTTACACCTCTGCTCTGTGGATTTCACATATGTCATGCAGAGTGCTTATTTAACTCCTTGCCATGCCAGACTATTCCATTCAGGAAAGACTACCAGCCCTTTTGGCAATAAGACAGCCGATTATTATTGGAAGGATTTCTCTGCAAAAGAGATCCTGGTGCTCCGCTTGTTTCTCTGTGATAATATCCCTTTAACTGCTTAGCGGTACAGTGAAGAGCACACTACAACTTGCAGTAAAGTGCATACAATGTTGGGTTGATTTACTAAAGGCAGATACTGAAGGCTGAGGAGAAAATTAACTAGGGGCTAGTTTTTGGACTTTACAGGCACAGTATACTAGTAGGAATATAGTCGTACAGAGAAATTTTCTCTAAAGTTGAATTTATTTAACACAAAAGTACAGTTCACATATTAAAAACGGACGTTCCTTACGGAACTACCTAGCAAACTAGCTAAACATTTCAAGATACTGAAGGCTGCTCACTTTTCAAGGGGAGTTTACCTCAGATTTGCAAGCAAAAATACTGTTTATTTTATTTTTCTTGCATGTGAAAGGACATTTTCATTGCATTCACCAAGCTACTACTAGATCAGCCTAAATTCAAGCTGTGGGTGGCAATGTTGGCTCTACCCACTCCCTCTTCGAGTATTGGGATAGTCAAGGGTGCTGGACGTCAGAATACAGGAGATGGCACAGCCGATTCCCTTATTTGCACAGTTTAGGGTGGATAGAGGGAAAAAAAATGATGTCTCATTTACAAAATGCGTATGACCAGCATTTGACAAAATTTCCTTGCAAATCGAACAGCCGAATATTGCCTTTAGGCTTGGTTCACACTAGTGCGGGTCATGAGTCACACGTTTACTCGGGCACAACAGCCCATACATTTGAATGGGCTGCTGTGCCATGTGAAGCACACAAAAAAGGTGCATGCATCTTTTTAAAAATGTGGCCGCAGGTTTTTTTGACCATGCAGTTCCCACGGCCGCGATCATGATTCAGAATGAATGCCAGCCCCACGCGCTCGAAAGAGAATTGATGATTTGGCTGTGGGTGGTTGCGGGTAACATTTGATGATTCCTGAACCCGCAAACCGGGCCGCACTAGTGTGAACCAAGCCTTAGTAAATCAAATTTTTAAGTACTGTAGTTTGTTACTATTTGACAAGTATGCGCAATTGTTGCAACATCATCTTTCACAAAAAAATATGTTAATGATACCCCCAGATTCAGACAGGAATCGGATCGCACCCATACAATCCGATTCCAGTGCAGGGGAAAAAAGTTCTCTTTTTTCACAATGCACAGCAGCTTAATACAGGACAAAAAACAGATCCTATAACAAAAAAATTCTATCTGTGTATTTTGCCTTTCTATTTTTGGGTCTCTATTGTACACACTATGAGAATGCACCTTAACAGACCTGTTCACATATATAAGACAACCTGACATGCCTTGATGAGAATCTGTAAGTGAAATTGCACCGTGCTAGACACATCATAAATCATTAGGAGACAACACAGTGTAATAGCTTCCAAATTGCTGTGTGTCTCCATCCCAAATACGGCATATCTTTATTAACCTTACAGCCTGGAGGAATGCACAAGCGGCATGTCTCCTATTTTAGATTACACTATGAGGCAAATTCTACCTTGGATTGATCAGACACAAAAAAAAAAAAAAAACTGGCCAGACTTAGCAAATGTAGCAGTGACAAGCAAACTGCCCTGAGCAAAAATACAGAGCATTCATGTATTAAATCATGTCATCACCAATCAGTCAACCCTCTACTGCAGACTGGAATGTACTATGCAGCTAAATCCTGAGCATCCAACCACTGGAAATCACTATCATGGACGGGATCAAAGAACAAATACATAGCACATGACAAATAAAAGGCCCATTCCATGCTTCCAATCTTCATAGATCAGTCTTGTAGGAGTGATCTCTGTTTTGTAATTTATGCCACTGAGCCTAGACACATTAGTACATTTTCATCACTCAATAGTGAGACGATCGCTCAATGATTCAGCAGAAACTCATTTCTTTCCAACAGCAATCTGTTTTACGCAGTGTGATGGACAAGTGATTAATTCCTCATCCCACAACGTGCTATACAATAGTGAACGGCAAATAATCTTATGAATATGGCAACATCTAATACATCCGATATAAACCTTGATTGTATAAAATGTATTTTTTTATATATATATATATACATACATACACACACACACACACACACACATATACATATATACATATATATATACATATACACAGTACAGCCCAAAAGTTTGGACACACCTTCTCATTCAAAGAGTTTTCTTTATTTTCATGACTATGAAAATTGTAGATTCACACTGAAGGCATCAAAACTATGAGTTAACACATGTGGAATTATACATAACAAAAAAAGTGTGAAACAACTGAAAATATATTTCATATTCTAGGTTCTTCAAAGTAGCCACCTTTTGCTTTGATTACTGCTTGGCACACTCTTGGCATTCTCTTGATGAGCTTCAAGGGGTAGTCACCTGGCGCAGCACCCCATCACTCTCCTTCTTGGTCACATAGCTCTTACACAGCCTGGAGGTGTGTTTGGGGTCATTGTCCTGTTGAAAAATAAATGATGGTCCAACTAAACGCAAACCGGATGGAATAGCATGCCGCTGCCAGATGCTGTGGTAGCCATGCTGGTTCAGTATGCCTTCAATTTTGAATAAATCCCCAACAGTGTCACCAGCAAAGCACCCCCACACCATCACACCTCCTCCTCCATGCTTCACAGTGGGAACCAGGCATGTAGAGTCCATCCGTTCACCTTTTCTGCGTCGCACAAAGACACGGGGGTTGGAACCAAAGATCTCAAGTTTGGACTCATCAGACCAAAGCACAGATTTCCACTGGTCTAATGTCCATTCCTTGTGTTCTTTACCCAAACAAGTCTCTTCTGCTTGTTGCCTTTCTTTAGCAGTGGTTTCCTAGCAGATATTCTACCATGAAGGCTTGATTCACACAGTCTCCTCTTACCAGTTCTAGAGATGTGTCTGCTGCAAAAGGTGGCTACTTTGAAGAACCTAGAATATGAAATATATTTTCAGTTGTTTCACACTTTTTTTTATTATGTATAATTCCACATGTGTCAATTCATAGTTTTGATGCCTTCAGTATATATTATATATATATATATATATATATATATATATATATATATATATATATATATATATATATATATATATATATATATATATATATATATATATATATATATAGTGGGCCATTTATATGGATACACCTTAATAAAATGGGAATGGTTGGTGATATTAACTTCTTGTTTGTGGCACATTAGTATATGTAAGGGGGGAAACTTTTCAAGATAGGTGGTGACCATGGCGGCCATTTTGAAGTTGGCCATTTTTAATCCAACTTTTGTTTTTGGTGTATCCATATAAATGGCCCACCCTGTGTGTGTGTGTGTGTGTGTGTGTGTGTGTGTGTGTGTGTGTGTGTGTGTGTGTGTGTGTGTGTGTGTGTGTGTGTATATATAAATTAATTAAAGTATATGGCATTGCTTGACCACAGAAAAAAATAACCTGCCAAAAAGTTATCACAGAGAATTCACATCATCAACCTTTATATAACCCAGGAGGGGAAGGGCTCATGTATACAGATGCTGTCAACTTACGCATTGGAGTGCAATGCAACACAGAATTGTGACCCACACTGCACCAATGATATAAAGGGGATCTACTAACCTAAGATTTAAGGCCTTTTACATGATTCCACACATTACATGCACTGCAGTGAATGGCACTCCGATACACTAAGGCGGTGGTCTCTAAACCTGTGGCCTTTTGGGCACCATTGCTCCCCCCTGACACGAACAATTAGGCACCATTTCATTCATTGGTACCAACATGGCAGCATAATTCCTCCTACTGATAAACAATGAAACACTAATCCTACCACTGACACCAAAGTTGGGACACTATTCCTTCCACTGATACCAAGCTGAGGAACTATTCCGCCTTCTTACACCAAAGATGGGGCACCATTTCCTCCACTGAAAACAAGGATGGGGCACTATTCCACCCATTAAACATCTGAGGTTACACTATTCTTCCCACTGACACCAGCAATGGTGCACTATTCCTCCACTGACACCAAGAATGGGGCACTATTCCATCCACTAAAACCAATGAGGTTACACTCTTCCTCCTACTGACACCAGTGATGGGACACTTTTTCCTCCACCGACACCAAGAATGGGGCACCATTTCATCCACTAAAAACAATGATGTTACACTATTCATTCCACTGACAAAGATGGGGTGCTATTATACCCATCAATGTCAATGAGGTTACACTATTCCTCCACTGACACCTGCAATGGTGCACTACTCCTCCCATTGACACCAGTGAGTGTGCACTATTCCTCCCACCAACACCAGAGACGAGACACTATTCCACCCACTAACATCAATGTTGTTACCCTATTCCACTGACACCAATGATGGGGCATTATTCCACCCACTGACACCAACAATGATGTAGTATTCCACCCACTGACACCAATGATGGTGCACTATGCCTCCCACTGATACCAATGATGGTGCACTATTCCTCCCACTGACACCAACAACAGAGCACTATTCCACCCACTAACACCAATGATGTTCCACTGACACCAAAGATGGGCACTATTCAACCCACCGACACCAATGATGGTGCATTCATCCTTCTACAAATATCAATTATCGGAAGTGATCACTACTCTCACCGATGCTGGGGCAAATTCTACTCCCACTGGCCATAGTCAGCCCCCCCATCTCCCCTACAGACTGAAAGACAGTTGACTGGCCTGTGCCGCATTGCCAAAAAAGGGGCATGTCAAGTTTTGGTTTGTTTGCAGACCATTTTTTTCTTCAGTGGGCTACACGAACTCAAACATAATAAGTGTTTAAGCATCACAAAAATGTAAATGGGCCCCTACACCCACACAAGCCTTCACAGTACTTATGTACAGGGCTCTCATCAAATGATTCCGTGCTCCAATAATCTATTTCTCTGATACCTACAAAGGGTACTTCATATGTGGGCGGTATATGTTCACAAGCTCAGACTAGGGGTCATTCAGAAAATGAGAATGCTGGCAACAGGGCCGATCCTAGGGTCACAGGCGCCTGGGTGCAGAAATATTTCTGGTGCCCCCCACATGGGAGTGGTAATTTTACTAACTCCTAGCCCTTACAAATGTTTCTATGGTAATGACTCAACCACAGAAATGCTCCCCCAAGAAGTCCTCATTACCCTGGGATCCTTACATGATCTCTAAAAAATAAACAAAATACAGGAAGAGAAGCAGAGTACTGAATTGGGATCTGGAGGGGGGCCTCTCTGATGGACACAGAGAGGGCTTCTGTTAGAAAGACCCCCATACATACTACAGATATGATACAGGAGATGGTCAGAGACTGCAGACATGGTACAGAAGATGATTAGAGACTGCAGACATAGTACAGGAGATGGTCAGAGACTGCAGACATGATATAGGAGATGGTCGGAGACTGCAGACATAGTACAGAAGATGGTCAGAGACTGCAGACATAGTACATAAGATGGTCAGAGACTGCAGACATGATATAGGAGATGGTCGGAGACTGCAGACATAGTACAGGAGATGGTCAGAGACTGCAGACATAGTACAGAAGATGGTCAGAGACTGCAGACATAGTACAGAAGATGGTCAGAGACTGCAGACATAGTACAGAAGATGGTCAGAGACTGCAGACATAGTACAGAAGATGGTCAGAGACTGCAGACATAGTACAGAAGATGGTCAGAGACTGCAGACATAGTACAGAAGATGGTCAGAGACTGCAGACATAGTACAGAAGATGGTCAGACTGCAGACATAGTACAGAAGATGGTCAGAGACTGCAGACATAGTACAGAAGATGGTCAGAGACTGCAGACATAGTACAGAAGATGGTCAGAGACTGCAGACATAGTACAGAAGATGGTCAGAGACTGCAGACATAGTACAGAAGATGGTCAGAGACTGCAGACATAGTACAGAAGATGGTCAGAGACTGCAGACATAGTACAGAAGATGGTCAGAGACTGCAGACATAGTACAGAAGATGGTCAGAGACTGCCGACATAGTACAGAAGATGGTCAGAGACTGCAGACATAGTACAGGAGATGGTCAGAGACTGCAGACATAGTACAGGAGATGGTCGGAGACTGCAGACAATAGTACAGAAGATGGTCCACTAGATCCCTTTCACACTGGAGGGGTTTTTCAGGTGCTTTAGTGTTAAAAATAGCCTCATCTGCAATCCCAGTGTGAGAGCCCGGGTGGTTTCATACTGGGGAGGTGCGCTTGCAGGACGTCCAAAAATTTCCTGCAAGTAGCTTCTTTGAGGCACTTTCGTGTGTGTATACACATCGGCGCCCCCACCTCTGCAGGCGCCTGGGTGCAAAGCACCCTGCGCACCCTGCCTAGGATCGGCCCTGGCTGGCAACCATATAGAACAGGAGAAACAGAACAGCAAGCTCCAAGGGTGAATGCCAGGATAGAAATTAAGAGTATTTCGTGAAAAGGCTGTGTACCAAGGGGGGCATAAATGCAATGTTTTGTGAGTTACTGTAGTGTACTTTTAAATAGACACTATACCCAATGAAGTCACTTTTACACAAATAGTATACACTTATATCAGGCTGGTGTGATCTCCACTAATTAGTGATTACGTTTGTCTTACATAAGTGTAAATGCATTTAACAGCTCTTGTTGTGATTACATATATAATACATTCCTACAGAGCTCAAAGTACACTAGAAATTGTCCATCTACTGCAAATCAATACAAACCGTAAGCTTTTCCTTAATCGGCACGCTACAAATGAAGCCATAACTCTGACAGCCACACACACCACAGACATCTCAGATATTTGTTGTCTTGTAGGGAATTACAGAACATCAAATCTTATATCTTGAACAGCGCTGAAATGGGAAGCTCCGGTATTCTAGCCGTGACTTGAATCTTTACCATACGTCTTGAGCTCAGCATGATGAAAAATCATTTTCTTTGCATCAAGGTTGAAAAAACAAATTGTATAAAAAAGTACAAAAGTACTCAAGTTTTCTGGAACCAACCAGCTTAAGAATCAATTTTTTTTTGTACGATCAAAGCATCATCACAATGAGCAAAAATATTTTTTTTTCCCCTTTGCTCAGTCTTTCTAACATTTGTTTTGCAGCCAAGTATTGAACAAAACGGGACTGTATTGAAGGTGCTATAAGGTTCCTGCAATACCCAGAAGCTGCAGATTTTCACAGGGCTCAGGTGGCAGGGGAGCACTGGAAAGGTGTGCTTGCTATAGGTTGAGATCACCACATATGTTACAATCTTTTTGTACAATTTTAAGTTCTACCAACAACTATGTAGTGCCATGGCCTGCCAGACAGAATAAAAGTTTGATATATTTAAAGTGGTTGCAAATCCTCTCATATACCCAGTGAAGTGAATATGATCATGCTCAGAGAGGAAACAAATCCTCCTACATAGGTTGTACTTGTTTATCTGCCGCCTTCTCTTGTCTACAACCCTTCAAAAGAGCACATTTGTGATAAAGTCCTTCTGCATCTGTAAGGAGTACAGAGGAGGGAGCAGAGAGCTACAGTTGCAGCTCTTATACTCTATGTGAGAGCTGATTGGAGAGAAGGCAACCTCTCCACATAGGCAGAGGAACAAAGGAACATGCAGAGCTGTATTCTGAATAGACAAGATGTGCTTATCTCCCTACCCAACAGAAAAATGTTATCTCATGTGTAGGGAAAACATCTTAGAAGTGACTCATGCTGATAACAGAGCAACAAAGCACCAGAGAGACATGACACTTATTCTGCGTACACACAACCGTTTTTCATGACGAGAAAAATTCAATTTTTTAATTGGTCATTAAAAACGATCGTGTAGGCTCCAGAGCAATTTTCTCGAAGTGAAAAATGGGCATTAAAAATTTAGAACATGCTCTATTTTCTCTCAACGTTTTTCACGTCGTCTTTTTTTTACGCTGTGAAAAATGGTCGTGTGTAGGCTTTAACGACGGGGAAAAAAAACGTGCATGCTCAGAACAAGTTATGAGAAGGGAAATTTGCATAATCAAGCCCAAAGGGTGGCGCCATTCGAATGTAACTTCCCCTTTATAGCGCCGTCGTACGTCACCGCGCCTTGCGCGCATTTTTTTCCCCATGATCATGTGCATGCAAGGCAGGCTTGACAAGAATCACATTGAGAAAAATGTTGTTTTTTCCATGACGTTAAAAACGGTCGTGTGTACGCGGCATTAGAACTTTGGAGTGAGACAAGTAAACACTACAGATATATGTGCTTTGTTCACATCTCATGACCTGGGTTTACAACCACTAAGTATGACGTTTGTATAATTTAGGTAGGTCCTCATATTGTCTAGTTTTATAACTCTAAAGAAGATTGCATAGTCAGAAGTTAAATTGTAACATGCATGGTGATCCTTATAGAAATTGTTCCCATGCCATGAGCCATGAAATCTTAAATGCTGGTCTAGTTATTAAAGCAGAAATATTCTAATTATGTGAAGAAACACTGCATAGTAAAACCCATTTAATTTCTCTTCCATTTGTGCCAGTCAGCTCCTCCCCTGACAGAAGCCTATTAGTGGACATGCCCATTAGCTCAAATTACAGCTCTGTTACCCCTACTAGAGATGTGCATGGCGGAAAAATGTGTTTCATTTTGGATTCAGTTATTAAGTTAATATTTTGTTATATTAGAATGATTCATTTTCAGATTTGTTTTTTGTATATTTGTATCTTATATTCGGAATCGTTTTGTGGATTCGTTGTTCCAAATTATTCATATTTTGGATGTTATTTTGGAAGATTGGCTATATTCATTTTAACAAGTTCATCCATTATTTTGCACTCTGTTTGGGTTGAATGGAGGTGGATCCATCAGAATCTCCAAATCATAACATAAAGAATGGAACAAAATTACTTTTGAATTCAATATGTTATTATTCTTACATTCTGATGGACCCACCTCTATCCAACCCAAACACAATAAGTAGGAATCATTATTTTCTTTTAATTTTATACCTTCCTGTATTTTGCATGTGCATTTTTTATAATAATCAAACATTTTAATGCAACAGAAAAAAAATGGATCCGAATCAATTTGAATCGTTCATTTTGTTACGTTTTTTCGGATGCTTCAAACATTAACAAAAAGGTCTGAATGAATACAAATACATGTAAATGCCATTATTTCTGATTCATTGAAAATGTGTTATTATTTTGACTCAGAGATTCAAATACATACAAATCTCTGAATAATAGGGCTGTTACTGATTAAAATCTTTGTGTTCGATTAATTGTTTTTTTTTTAATCGACTAATTTCGATTAATTATAACGCACATACATTTTTGGATCACCACCATATATAGTCCCCACTGTAATATCCACAGACATCTCCCCCACTGTAATATCCACAGACATCTCCCCCACTGTAATATCCGCATCTCCCCCACTGTAATATCCGCATCTCCCCCACTGTAATATCCGCATCTCCCCCACTGTAATATCCGCATCTCCCCCACTGTAATATCCGCATCTCCCCCACTGTAATATCCACAGACATCTCCCCCACTGTAATATCCACAGACATCTCCCCCACTGTAATATCCACATCTCCCCCACTGTAATATCCACATCTCCCCCACTGTAATATCCACATCTCCCCCACTGTAATATCCACATCTCCCCCACTGTAATATCCACATCTCCCCCACTGTAATATCCACATCTCCCCCACTGTAATATCCACATCTCCCCCACTGTAATATCCACATCTCCCCCACTATAATATCCACATCTCCCCCACTGTAATATCCACATCTCCCCCACTGTAATATCCACATCTCCCCCACTGTAATATCCACATCTCCCCCACTGTAATATCCACAGACATCTCCCCCACTGTAATCCACAGACATCTCCCCCACTGTAATCCACAGACATCTCCCCCACTGTAATATCCGCATCTCCCCCACTGTAATATCCGCATCTCCCCCACTGTAATATCCGCATCTCCCCCACTGTAATATCCGCATCTCCCCCACTGTAATATCCGCATCTCCCCCACTGTAATATCCGCATCTCCCCCACTGTAATATCCGCATCTCCCCCACTGTAATATCCGCATCTCCCCCACTGTAATATCCGCACCTCCCCCACTGTAATATCCGCACCTCCCCCACTGTAATATCCGCACCTCCCCCACTGTAATATCCGCATCTCCCCCACTGTAATATCCGCATCTCCCCCACTGTAATATCCGCATCTCCCCCACTGTAATATCCGCATCTCCCCCCCTGTAATATCCGCATCTCCCCCACTGTAATATCCGCATCTCCCCCACTGTAATATCCACATCTCCCCCACTGTAATATCCACATCTCCCCCACTGTAATATCCACATCTCCCCCACTGTAATATCCACATCTCCCCCACTGTAATATCCACATCTCCCCCACTGTAATATCCACATCTCCCCCACTGTAATATCCACATCTCCCCCACTGTAATATCCACAGACATCTCCCCCACTGTAATATCCACAGACATCTCCCCCACTGTAATATCCACAGACATCTCCCCCACTGTAATATCCACAGACATCTCCCCCACTGTAATATCCACAGACATCTCCCCCACTGTAATATCCACAGACATCTCCCCCACTGTAATATCCACATCTCCCCCACTGTAATATCCACATCTCCCCCACTGTAATATCCACATCCCCCCCACTGTAATATCCACATCTCCCCCACTGTAATATCCACATCTCCCCCACTGTAATATCCACATCTCCCCCACTGTAATATCCACATCTCCCCCACTGTAATATCCACATCTCCCCCACTGTAATATCCACATCTCCCCCACTGTAATATCCACATCTCCCCCACTGTAATATCCACATCTCCCCCACTGTAATATCCACATCTCCCCCACTGTAATATCCACATCTCCCCCACTGTAATATCCACATCTCCCCCACTGTAATATCCACATCTCCCCCACTGTAATATCCACATCTCCCCCACTGTAATATCCACATCTCCCCCACTGTAATATCCACATCTCCCCCACTGTAATATCCACATCTCCCCCACTGTAATATCCACATCTCCCCCACTGTAATATCCACATCTCCCCCACTGTAATATCCACATCTCCCCCACTGTAATATCCACATCTCCCCCACTGTAATATCCACATCTCCCCCACTGCAATATCCCCAGACATCTCCCCCACTGCAATATCCCCAGACATCTCCCCCACTGCAATATCCCCAGACATCTCCCCCACTGTAATCCACAGACATCTCCCCCACTGTATAGGAAGATTAGTGCTTGCTTAGTCTTGCCAGAGAAGCCGGCCGAACACAAGCAGTTGAGGCCGGGTGATGACATCAGCACGCTGCTCTAGGCTCCGCAGATCACGTGGTGTGCCGATCCGCATATGGAGACCCGTTCGGATCACGGATCATTTACGATCCGTTGCACCACTAGTACCGATCAAAAGAATTTTGATTGATCAAAAAAATGTACGATTAATCGAGGAATTAATCTTTAATTTCCACAGCCCTACTGAATAACAAAAATGTTGTCATAATTTCGATTCGCAGCACAACGAATCGCAAATGTCTAACTACCCACTATGCTGTGCATCTCAAGCTGAGCTGGAATATAGCATAGTAGCTCTTTTTTTTTACCCCAGCAGCCATGTCGAATACACAACCGCTCTTGTGCGCTGAGAAGAGGCAATGTTTAAGATGTACTGACTTTATAGTTTAAATTTTTCCAGAATCGTTTTAGCAGTGAACTACTTGATTTCTTTGTTTCCTGGAGACACTCTTCAAGACAGGTACCACTGCCTGGACAGGAACTAACCACAGAAAATAAAGGCAATAAAAGCGTTTGTAAAAGATTCTTTGCCGTCTAAGGCACAAACATATTACCTTATATTAGAAAGGCTCATTTAAAAATGGGGCTCTCAGGCTCCAAACAATTGATTTCTGCAAACAGAAGTTGTCCTGTAGTAATGCATATCCTGAATGATGTCCCCTCCCTTCCTGAAATGAAAGGGTCATGTAGGTGATGCCAAAACATTGTTGACGAATAATCGGCACTGCCTCCATAGCTTTCCTCTGGGTCTTTCTCCACGTGACGGAGAGAACTGGAACACAGCTTTAAAATTCAGCTCACACAGACAAGGCATGTCAGATGAATACCAAATGTGTTTTCATGTCTAGCACAGATGGGCTGCCAATAAATTGTAAAAGGCAGAGACTATTCATAATATTCTGAGCCCAGATTCTCAGCATATTTCTGTATTTTTATCCCTTGGAGAGACTCTTTAAAAGAAAATTCAGGGCTAAAAATAAGTTATATAACACAGCCCTAGTGCTCTTCTAATTTAATTATTTTTTGTTAACATTTATTTACAATCTTTTGATAGGATGCTAGGAAAAATATCCATACGCTTGTAGATAAAACACGATGTCCAAACAAGCAGCTGGAAGACTGAAATTAATTTGTGCAAAAAAAAAAAAAACATTAAAAAACATTTAAACATATTGGGGGCGATTCATAGTCGTTTTGAGAAAAATTCTGGCTGTATTATTGGGTTAGGCCGGTGCTGTGTCAAAAGACCCATTTCATCAAGATCTCCAATTCCAAACACTTCCGGTTACTGTAAACCAGGGGGGGCCACATGTGGCCCGCGACCTCCTACTCTGGAATGGCGGCTTGGCAAGCCCAGATCGCAGGTTGCCGACATGCCATACTGCAACATCAGTGTTGTGAATGAAGCTGGTGGTAGAGGAAGAAAGTGGCTGCGGAGCAGAGCCCCATAAGCTGATGCGTCCTCTACAGCGCCGGCTAGGGTTGCTACCTCATCCCTTTAAAACAGAACACATATTAATTACAGTTTCTGTGGCTAATTAAGGTGGTAATTAGACTCATTTGGTGCCTTACCTGCATTAAATTAGCCTCAGAACCTGTGTAATTAACATGTCTTCTGTTTTAAAGGGATGAGGTGGCAACCCTACCGCCGGCTTTTGCCACAGGCGGAGTCTATGGCAAAGTTCAGCTAACCCGCAGGTTAGACACAGGTGCACTACGCTGCACCCGCGGTGTGGGTAAACCGTAGCACATCAGTGAGAAAGCCCGACCAAATGGGACCCTCAATTCACCTCTACAGAGCGACAGATGTCTGTTTACACCCACCTACCTCCAATCCGAAAAACAGAAGGAAATTTGTCCCCTTCCATCTGGGTGGATCGGAGGACCAATAGAGTAGCCGTGACCTGTCATCCACCCGCTCTGCTCATTGTGGCCCACTACTGGTTACCAAGTTGCTTAAGTGGCCCTCATTCTTCAAAACGTTGGGCACCCCTGCTGTAAACCATCAGTAATTTCAGATTTAAATGACTTGTCGTTTTTGACAACGCCGGCTAGTGTGTACACTCCAGTACACAAATACGTTATTGTTTTAGCACAAAAGTGGGTAACAAGGAAAAAGTTGTCGCCACCGCGGAGGCGGCCATTTTATTGCTTAGTATCAGAGCGTACTAACAATATCCGCTCATAATGCCGTGTACCGTAGCGTATAGGGTTGCCGGTGTTCTGTCAAAATAGTAAGTCATCTAAATCTCCAATTACTGACTGTTTACAATAACCGGAAGTGATGTAATTGGAGATCTTGACGAATTGGCTATTTTGACAGAATACCGGCCATACATGGAGCAAATTTCTTTCCTGCAAACACTGGTTGCAGGACAGAAATTCACTTGATTCCCCCATCATCACAGACAGTGATAATGCAGAAATCCCTCCTGCTGGGCCATTGTCTTGGGAAGACAGCGATTATTGCCATAATCCCATCATGCTGGTTGTACCCAACATGATCAATCAACTTGGTACATTCAGCCTGCCTATACACAGTTCGAATCTTCAGCAGGAACCGGCCAAGATTCGAATCGTGTATGGCCTTGCCTTAGGGAGTCTAGCGCCAGATTCAAGTAACCCGCGCAACACTTATGATGCATGTAACAAATTCAAATAGTCCTTGCTACATTTTTCTAATTTGTTGCATGGCTGTGCCAAAATGATTAAGGCCCCTTTCACACTGCTGCGACTTAAAAGTCGTGCGATTTTGCAGTCACGATTTTACAGTGATTTCAGGGAATGCCTGTGTAAACTTGAGGTCTATGGACCTCAACAAGCATCAAAGCCAGACCAAAGTAGTACAGGCACTACTTTGAAGTCGCACAGATATGAATGGTTATCATTGGGAATCATGGGGTACGACTTGCCATGGTTATCATTGGGAATCATGGGGTACGACTTGCCATGTCTAAAGTCCCAGGAAAATTGCACAAGTGTGAAAGGGGCCTAAGTAATACTACAATTTGGTAGTTAAGGAAACGGTCGATGAAAAAGATCAATGTCATGCTGGAGTAATTTGCACCAATTGTGGCGCATCTTTGCTACAAATTTATGTAAATTGTTTCACATGTACACAAATCTGTCGCGTTCACTGACATTTGTGGGGTAGGAGGGGAGACACTTGTGAGATGGGGCTTACTAACCCTGCACATTGGGGTACCTTTCACATGGTGCGCACTCATCAATGCTGGGGACCAGGCGGAGACTGCGGTCATGTGAAAAATCAAACATTAGGGCAGCGCACCTCTGTTACCTCACTCCCAGTAACAGAATGGGGTCCTGCCCTGCACCTAGCGCAGACCTCATGACAAGGCCATAGATCTCTAACATGTGTTTGTATCCTGTAGCTATTGGATACTGAACACTAAGGAAGGAGCTAGACATCAACCCCCTCGCCACCGCTCACCTTAACAGGTACCACGCCTAATGAGGTTGCTTGTAGCTTGTTCCTTCACTTGGTTACTCATAGCAGCTACACTCCTCTTCCTGTCTTGCCCAGTTAAGCCTTTTTATGTTACTTCATACCCCATTGTGCTTAACAGACCCTGGTTCTTTAGATATGCCAGAACCAACATGCACCCCATTCAAGTAACTTCAGACCAGGCTCATAACAGTCCATGTACTTTACTGAAGAAGTGAGTTATAACGATTCAATAGTAGCAATGTCTTTCCCATAACTCGAACTATAATAGTGTGGCTGCCCAGGCATACCTCTGTGAGACGAGAGTCCATTATGGCATTGGCCATGACTTGTATGTCCCCATAAATCCCAGCAGTCCCGATTTCACAAACAGAACCGACCAGTACAGGAAGAACAATCCTGCCCCTGGGCCTCAGCCCTCCACCTTTTTATAGCACAGGTGGGCATGCTAGGACCAAAAGCCTGGGAACTGAGCCTGCAACAGTTAACCCTTTGCCCCAGCCTGGGCCAGCCGCTATCTCACTAATAACCATACATTTCAACCTGCCTATAGCGTTTCTGCAGCACTCTTTTTTTTTCAGTAAAAACAGACATTTACACTGTTAGGGCTCATTCACATGGGCAGGGTTTAAAGGTGTATTTTCTGCATTAAAGAAGGGTTCTTACTGGCAGAGCTAAAGCTCATTCACATGGGAAAAAAAAAAAAAAAAAAAAAAAAACACTGCGTTTAGACATATTTTTGGCAAGAAAGAAAAATCCATCTAAAGCACTAGCGTTTATACGCCTTTATGCACGTATGGGAGTAAAATCTGCAGCTCTGTCCTACCTTTTTTTTGTGCGCACAGATAATTTTCTACCAGCTGTAGGCATCTAAAGGCTGAATTTTTCTGCCCATGTGAATGAGCCATACACTAAAAGCAATACACAAATAGACCGGATAGAAAGAAACATTGTTACCGGCTACACTACATCTCATTGTTTAAAGAAAATCCATTTGCAGGTACCAAGCCAGGTGTTAAACAGTTGCACAATCTGGTATGAAGGTTTTAAATCAGATCAATACAAATAATCCATCCTGCAAACTAAACACTGATTTTATGGATCACAGTAAGTCGGAAAGTAGCACAACACTCTGTAATACATGTATACTGTAATAACAAACATAAAGCATGCAAGGGTGGGTCTCTTCGGCAGATGCAATCCCAAACATGCAGACCAGTCCAACACCAGCTGGTTGGCACTGGTAGTGGTAGAGAAAGCAGGAAACAACTGGAAAGGGAGGCGCTCATTGCAACGCACACAGCTACCATCATAAGACCCTAATCAGGCCTGTTTGTTTGCATATAAAGAAACTCCACCAGCATGGAACATTCTATACAGATTTTAGGGAGGTTTATAAATCGTTCCCCTTGGGATAAACAGTAGTAGAAAGAGTTGGTACTTAAGTTAAGCCTCTTACACACAACCAATTTTCCCGTCGGGAAAACTGCCATGAGAGCTTGAGGCTGGGAAAACCGGCCGCGTGTATGCTCCATCGCAGTTTTCCCGACAGGAAAACTGCTAAAAAAAAAAAAAAGCAGAACCAGTTCTTTTTTCCCACCTGGATTCCCGGCGGTTTTTAACCCGGCAGTTTGTCTATGGGAAACAGTGCGATGGAGCATACACACGGCCGGGATCCCCGACCAAAGCTCTCATGGCAGTTTTCCTGTCGGGAAACCCAGTCGTGTGTAGGGGGGGAAAGTTACCGAGCAGGTTCTTGGTTTTCCCCTCTGGTTTTCCGGCTGACTTTTACCGCTGGGAATTCCGTACGTGTGTACGAGACTTTACAGTTTGTTAAAGGGACTTCAATAATGTCTTTGCATGGTGCTCTACTAACACTGGATATGCTGAATCCTACACGAGTGTCGTGTAAACATTATAGGTGTTGCTATAACTGTGTGTTGGCTTTAAGGCCGGTCATAGATGGAGCAATGGCGGAATCTCTCCTGGAGCCATTGTGTTCTCCCGCAGAACTATAACAATAGTTATGTAAAATCTGACAGGCTGGTTGTACTGATCAACTCGCGTACATTTAGCCTGCCCATACATGGTTCGAATCTCAGCTGGTTCAGCAGAGGTTCAAACAGTCTATGGTCAGCTTAAAGGGGTTGTAAAGGTTTGTTTTTTATTTTCTAAATAGGTTCAATTTCCCTTCTAAACGTTTTTTCTTTGTCTGAACTTCTCACTTCCTGTTCCTCCTCAGTAAACTTGCCACCATCATCTGAGCGGTGGTTAGTCAGCCAGAACAGCTTACTGAGGAGGAACAGGTAGTGAGAAATTCAGACAAAGAAAACACAGAAAAAAAATGTTTTGAAGGGAAATGGAAGGAAAAGGTAAGTGAACCAACAATGCACTAGCCTAAAGGAACCTATTTAGAAAATAAAAAACAAACCTTTACAACCCCTTTAAGAATACACTGGACATAAGATCTCTAGGATACAATGAATACAACACAACCGCTTCATGTTTATATGTAACATGAGTATTGTTTAGGGTAGACCTATATTCTGGGATATTATAATTTGTACAAAGTCTTCTTTAATAAGTCACAATATTAGGACACAATGTGCAATAGCAAGTAGCAACTATTTTTGAATCATTTTGGTGACATTTTCCATTTCTGTTTACACCCTGTTGGGAGCATATGTTGCAATAAATGTTATTTTTTATTGTATTGTGGTGAATTTATTTCTCATACTTGGAAGCCTACAGTAGCATTTCCTGTGAAGTCACTTCCTTCTGTTATGGTTTTTCCTCTGGAAAATCTCCTCCGTTTGTAAAAGATGAGGGCATTTACAGTCATTATCACGGTGCTGGCTTTTGTGACTTTAGGTGTCACTTCTGGATGTATCCTCCGATAATGGCAAGGGAAACAAAGGGTCAATTTTCGACCCTCAATCTGCGTTCACATCCCAACAAGATTTTCAACTATATCCGGATGTCAACTGCAAAGTAATGTGATGCTTGCTGTATATGGTGACTTTTTTTGCATGCATTTTTCTGTGGAATGTAATTACATATTCAGGGACTATATAAATATATACACTCACCGGCAACACCTGTTCAATTGCTTGGTCACACAAATTGCTAATCACATGGCAGTAACTCATTTAGGCATCTAGACATGGTGAAAACGACTTGCTGAAGTTCAAACCGAGCAGCAGAATAGGGAAGAAAGGGTATTTAAGTGACTTTGAACGTGGCATGGCTGTTGGTGCCAGATGGATATTTCAAAAACTGCTGATCTACTGGGATTTTCTTGGACCACCATCTCTAGGGTTTACAGAGAAAAGTCAGAAAAAGAGAAACGATCATAGTACCCTGTGAGCGGCAGTGGTGTGGACTAAAAAATGTTGATGTCAGAAGTCAGAGGAGAACGGGCAGACTGGTTTTGAGATGATAGAAAGGCAACAGTAACTCAAGTAACTACTCGTTACAACTGAGGTATGCAGAATATCATCTCTTAATGCACAACACATTGAACCTTGAAGCAGATGGGCTACAGCAAAAGACCACACCGGGTGCCAATCCTTTCAGCTAAGAACGGGAAACTGAGGTTACAATTAGTACAGGCTCCCCAAAATTGGACAATAGAAGATTGGAAAAACGTTGCCTGGTCTGACAAGTCTTGATTTCTGCTGCAACATTCAGATGGTAGGGTCAGAATTTGGGGTAAACAACATGAAAGCATGCATCCATCCTGCCTTGTATCAACAGTTCAGACTGGTGGTGTAATGATGTGGGGGATATTTTCTTGGCACACTTTGGACCCCTTAGCACCAATTAAGCGTCATTTAAATGCTATGGCCTTCCTGAGTATTGTTGCTGACCATGTCCATCCCTTTATGACTACAATGTACACATCTTCTGATGGCTCCTTCCAGCAGGATAATGTACCATGTCACAAAGATCAAATCCTCTCACCGCTGGTTTCTTGTACATGACAATGAGGTCACTGTACTCCAATGTCCTCCACAGTCACCAGATCTCATCCAATAGAGCGCCTTTGGGATGTGGTGAAATGGGAGGTTTGCATCATGGATGTGACGCCAACAAATCTGCAGCAACTGTGTGAACACCTTTTAAATCTATGCCACAAAGAATTAAAGAGGAAGTAAACCCTCTCTTAAAAAAAAAAAAAAAAAAACACCCTGCAAGACAAAGGCATAATGAGCTAGTATGCATTACCCGAGATCGAAGCCCCCGCAGCCGTTCTGGGTGACCTCCTCCATCACCACGGTACCAGGAGTGAGTTCCGGGTATCGCTGCTCCGACTCTGTGACTGGCCGGAGCAGCGATGACGTCACTCCCACGCATGATCGCCATTAGAAGCGGCGCGCGCTCAGTGCACCTGCGCCCGATGTCTACGGCGCATGCGCCATAGACATCCGTGATGGTATTTTCTGCAAACATCTCCTAAACCTTTTAGGCTTGGGAGATATTTGTTGCACCTACAGGTAAGCCTTAGTCTAGGCTTAACTGTACGTAAAGCAGTACTGAAGACAAAAGGGGACCAATCCTGCACTAGCAAGGTGTACCCAACAACGTGGCCAGTGAGTGTATATCTAAACCAGGCATGTCCAAAGTCAGGCCCGGGGGCCAAATGCGGCCCCCCTGTTGATTTAATATGGCCCCCCTGGGGATTTGGATATATATATTGTTTGTGGCCCCCAGGGTCACAAAAGATATATACTGTATTTATTGGCACTGCCTTGGAGGGGACAGGGAGGGGGCAGGATGAGCGCCGTTTACTCAGCAGCGTCTCTATTGGAAGTCCCGTCTCCTGGGATGCCATTGGACGACTGTTCTGTCTATCATAGGAGGTGGGACTTTGTATTAAAGAGGCCACAGAGTAAACAAGACATTCTCCTGTTTGTAATCTGTCGGCACTCGTCCCGCCCCCTCCCTCTGCCCTCCGAGGCTGCAGATGTGCATCGTTCAGGCTCCACTGATGGCAATGGTAAGGCTGCATTGATGGCACATGTGAGGCTGCATTGGTTGCAATGGTGAGGTTGCAATGGTAAGGCTGCATTGGTTGCAATGGTGAGGCTGCATTGGTTGCAATGGTGAGGCTGCATTGGTTGCAATGGTGAGGCTGCATTGGTTGCAATGGTGAGGCTGCATTGGTTGCAATGGTGAGGCTGCATTCATGGCAATGGTGAGGCTGCATTCATGGCAATGGTAAGCCTGTGCGTGTTATACGCCGATAAATACGGTATGTCCAAATAACACGCCCAAGCTCATCCTTAGTCCTAAGCAGCGCTCGGGGATTCGTTGGGGCCACAAATAAAATATATACAGTATATCCAAATAACACGCCCGGCTCATCTCTTCACCACACACAGCCACAAAGGCAAGAGAATTCTTGTTGTGCAGTGCATTAGTGCTCAGACGAACACACTTATGCCGCGTACACACGGTCGTTTTTTGTGATGAAAAAAAACGAAATTTTTAAAAACGTCATTTAAAATGACCGTGTGTGGGGAAAACGCTCTTTTATGTCTTCTGAAAAACTAAAAAAAAAAATTCGAACATGCTTCAATTTTTTATGTCGTTTTTTGTGTCATTTAAAATGATAGTGTGTGGGTAAAACAACGTTTAAAATTACGTTTTAAACCCGCGCATGCTCAGAAGCAAGTTATGACGAGAGCTTGAATGGAACAGAGTGCCGTCGTACGCGCTGAACGTAACCGCGCTTTGCTAGAGCATTTTGGAAAAAAAAGAGATGGTGTGTAGGCAACGTCGTTTTTTAAGATGAACTTTGAAAAACTTTGTTTTGTTTCATCCCAAAAAACGACCATGTGTACGCGGCATTAGACAGAATTTTAATGGGTCAAAGAATGTCAGGCAAAATAGTCGGCCCTCACGCATGTTCACTTAATCAAATCTGGCCCTCTTTGAAAAAAGTTTGGACACCCCTGATCTAAACAATTAACACCAGCTGGCGTGTCACTGCCGTCATGGAGAACTACAAAAAACATAAAAGGATAACCAAACAACAAGACTGATTACCTACGTCTGTATGTTTTTTCAAATGCAGTGTTCATATCAAAAAGGGAATGACCTTCAAAAACCAGAATATGGAGAGTAGGTTTTTGTGTACATTCAGGACATATGTCACTGCAGAAAGTGTGATCTGGACCAAAAACAGCCCACCCAATCCAAGCAACAGTTTTTATTATAGCAGCCGGGATTAGAAGGCGCTACGTATAACAAGGAAACACCAGACAGATATTACGCAAAGTAACGTATGCATACGATAATCTCTGTTTCTACTGAAATTGTCCTTCAAAGGAAATACAGAACGGTCTTGGAGACGGACTTTGCTTAGATCCAGAGCAAGCCTCCAATTGACTAAAAATGGATGTGAGAAGGTTATGTCCTGTCCTGCTTCTGTGCATGAAAATGCATCATCATGAAACATCCCGTCATTAAAATGATAATGAAGATGTGTATTACTGAGCTGCATTTAGAAGGCGATTAATAGTCACACTGATATCCCAAATGCAAATGATTGTCTTTTCTTCATTATGAGAACTTCTAAGGTCACCTCGGGCTTCTTTTACATCTTTGGACCAATATTTCTTTAAGAAAGAAATGCAGACACTTGCCTGGAAAAGTACCATAAAAAGGCCAACTATGCAAATAATGTCATTAGACTAGAAAAAAAAAAACACAAAAAAACTGAATCCTAAAATGATTTTAATTCTAGAGTCTACAAATTCGGGGATGTCTTGTGACAGTCTCTTTAGGGGGCTGGTTTGGTGGAATAATGACACACACTAAAGAGGTTTAAAAAGGAAAATGTCATATTTTTTTTTATATATTTCTTTCTCCTGCAGTGTGTAATTTGTTTACAGTCTTCTTTTTTTAATATTCAGACATTTTACAAATTCCGAAAGGCAAAAACTAATCAAATCTGACATTTTTAGTAAAAACAAAAACTTGCCTAATCTTTCAGACTAGACTGGTTTGACAAATGGCCCTCATTCTGTACTAGGACAACAATCCATATATTCTAAACCGCTTTAATAAATGGCTATGAGGTCATCACCTGTAAATACTGCAGCTAAAAGCGTTGAACTGACAGTTGTAGTGATGCACTTTGGTTGATTTACTAGGAAGAGAGCCTTTTCACGAAGTGAATGTTCTTTGAGCTTCCCCCCATTTCCATGACAAAGGCCCTGTACACACGGCCGGTAATCCTGTCAGGAAAAATACGTTGGTTTTCCTGACGGGATTCCTGGCAAGCTTTTCTTGCCAAGCTGTGCATACAGACGGCCATTCAAAACAACCGCCGTTCTTTTAAATGGCAAGAACGCGGTGACGTCATTAACGACGAGCTAGCGCTTGTCACATTCGATGCCGTCGCCGCCATCTTGCTACACCTTACACTATGCCTTGTATGCTACCACGCATGTGTCGAAGGCTTATCGAGCATGGCACTGGCAGGTTTCACATTAAGCCAAGTGTAACTGTGTGAAACTAACAGAGGAGAGAGAGAGGAGCTGTCGGCTCTATGTCGGGGGTGGGTGGGACTAAGTAACTTAATTACACCAGCCAATGATTGGGCTGCTTTAGAAAGGGGGTGGGCCACATACACGTATTGGCCCGCCCAGATAGAATCCCATTGGCTGGTGTAATCTAGCTGCTGGGTGCCGCCCACCCCCGACATCGAGCTGACAGCTCCTCTGTCTCTCCTCTGTTACTTGTCAGTTTCACACTCAGCGCAGCGCTTGATGCTGCCAGAAGGGAGGAGGAACGGTGGTCAGTGTAAAATATCGGCCTAATTTTAATAATCGGTCTACCTCTACACTATTCCTTCCAATGACGCCAATGGGGCACTATTCCTTCCACTAACACGCACGATAGGGAATACATAATTCCTTCCACTGAAAACAAAAATGGGGCCCTATTCCTCCCACTGACATCAACTATTTCTCCCCTTAATACCAAAGGTCGAGCATTTTTACTCCCACTAGGCAAAGTCCGCCCGCCCCCCCCCCCCAAAGCCTCAAGGACAAGTGAACTGGCCCTTTCTTTAGAAAGTCTGGAGACCCCTGTACTAGGCAATAGAATCCATTAACATTCAAACACTTGACACGACTTAACGCGTGTGCAATACATGTTTTTTGCCGCTGTTTTTTTTTTTTTTTGTTAAGCCTGCTCTGGGGGAAAAGCACATGCCCTGAGTGCATGAGGCCTTCAAGTTTGTCACCTTAAAGGGGTTGTAAAGGTTAAAAAAAAAATCCCTAAATAGCTTCCTTTACCTTAGTGCAGTCCTCCTTCACTTACCTCATCCTTCCATTTTGCTTTTAAATGTCCTTATTTCTTCTGAGAAATCCTCACTTCCTGTTCTTCTGTCTGTAACTACACACAGTAATGCCAGGCTTTCTCCCTGGTGTGGAGAAAGCCTCTTGAGGGGGGAGGGGGCGAGCAGGAGTGTCAGGGCACTCTCTATTTTGCAGATAGAGAAAGGAGCTGTGTGTTAGTGGGCGTCCTGACACTCCTGCTCGCCCCCTCAAGAGGCTTTCTCCACCCCAGGGAGAAATCGTTGCATTACTGTGTGGAGTTACAGACAGAAGAACAGGAAGTGGGGATTTCTCAGAAGAAATAAGGACATTTAAAAGCAAAATGGAAGGATGAGGTAAGTGAAGGAGGGCTGCACTGAGGTAAAGGAAGCTATTTAGGGGGAAAAAAATGTACCGTTACAACCCCTTTAAGTAGCATGTCCTCACTACTATTATAGTATAACCTGGACCACAAAGCTTAAAACCTGCCAATACAGTATTCATAGTTCAAATATCACTTGGGACTGCTGGAATGCATTCAGCTGAAATGTATTGCAGTTGTGGTCTACATGGAAGAAAGAAAATCAATAGAATTAATTTAACTCAATGCCACTATGGCTGACAGCAACAATGTCAACTTTACATAGCTACTGAATGAGAGATGAAACACGGAGTCTTCCCAGCTCCTGAAGGACACCACTAATCAGCAGCAAAGAAAGAAATGGGATTAAAGCGGTAAATGGGAGTAAAGCTTACCAATCATTGGATGTGATGGCTGCATTAGGTTTCTATTTTTAGGCAATTTTTTCATCTATTTTTACCAGGTGATCTGGCCAATACCAATACCACACCTTCTGTATTGTGCCTACACTCCGGATGAAGGAACACAGGGGGCACCTTTGGACAGCAGTATTGTCATTAATACACAGAGTTCTGTGTATAAATGAACTACAAGTTCGGACATCTTTACAGATATCAGTACAGATGACTGTACTGGTTCCATAGTACACAACGGAGCGACTGTACTGGTTCCATAGTACACAACGGAGCGACTGTACTGGTTCCATAGTACACAACGGAGCGACTGTACTGGTTCCATAGTACACAACGGAGCGACTGTACTGGTTCCATAGTACACAACGGAGCGACTGTACTGGTTCCATAGTACACAACGGAGCGACTGTACTGGTTCCATAGTACACAACGGAGCGACTGTACTGGTTCCATAGTACACAACGGAGCGACTGTACTGGTTCCATAGTACACAACGGAGTGACTGTACTGGTTCCATAGTACACAACGGAGCGACTGTACTGGTTCCATAGTACACAACGGAGCGAATGTACTGGTTCCATAGTACACAACGGAGCGACTGTACTGGTTCCATAGTACGCAACGGAGCGACTGTACTGGTTCCATAGTACGCAACGGAGCGACTGTACTGGTTCCATAGTACGCAACGGAGCGACTGTACTGGTTCCATAGTACGCAACGGAGTGACTGTACTGGTTCCATAGTACGCAACGGAGCGACTGTACTGGTTCCATGGTACGCAACGGAGCGACTGTACTGGTTCCATAGTACGCAACGGAGCGACTGTACTGGTTCCATAGTACGCAACGGAGCGACTGTACTGGTTCCATGGTACGCAATGGAGCGACTGTACTGGTTCCATAGTACGCAATGGAGCGACTGTACTGGTTCCATAGTACGCAACGGAGCGACTGTACTGGTTCCATAGTACACAACGGAGCGTGACTTGCTAAGTGGCCCCTGTGTGAACTGGCACGCAACGGAGCGACTGTACTGGTTCCATAGTACGCAACGGAGCGACTGTACTGGTTCCATAGTACGCAACGGAGCGACTGTACTGGTTCCATAGTACGCAACGGAGCGACTGTACTGGTTCCATAGTACGCAACGGAGTGACTGTACTGGTTCCATAGTACGCAACGGAGCGACTGTACTGGTTCCATAGTACGCAACGGAGCGACTGTACTGGTTCCATAGTACGCAACGGAGCGACTGTACTGGTTCCATAGTACGCAACGGAGCGACTGTACTGGTTCCATAGTACGCAACGGAGCGACTGTACTGGTTCCATAGTACGCAACGGAGCGACTGTACTGGTTCCATAGTACGCAACGGAGCGACTGTACTGGTTCCATGGTACGCAACGGAGCGACTGTACTGGTTCCATGGTACGCAACGGAGCGACTGTACTGGTTCCATGGTACGCAACGGAGCGACTGTACTGGTTCCATAGTACGCAACGGAGCGACTGTACTGGTTCCATGGTACGCAATGGAGCGACTGTACTGGTTCCATAGTACGCAACGGAGCGACTGTACTGGTTCCATAGTACGCAACGGAGCGACTGTACTGGTTCCATAGTACACAACGGAGCGTGACTTGCTAAGTGGCCCCTGTGTGAACTGGCACTTAGTCCTTTCTCTTTAGGAAGTAACATTGAGTGCTACATGCTTTCAAAAAAAGTTGGGGATAACCAATGATATGTAGCGATACTCTGCAAATATTAGTATATAGTTTGTGTTTTTTAACACAGCAATACTTTTTTTTATCAGTTTCTGACCACTCAGTAAGAATGTTACAGGGTATACTTAATGACCATTTAAAGGTTAACAGAAGGAGCACTGGATCAACTCCAGCTTATGGTCACATGGAACAGAATGATAAAAACCAGGCCATGACAAGACAGTGAGATCCTTTCCCTTTTAGGGTTCTGAATAATCTGCTCAGCTAAAGATGTCATAAAGGGCAGGGTCTTGTGGATGGACGGTTTCCCCGCTGCAGACAATTATTAGGCATATAGTAAACAGTGACGATAAGCATACAGTAAAACCTAAACCAAAACCTATTTATAATTATATATAGAATGTACAAATGTAAAACAGTCTGTTAAATCTATATTTACCAGTACAGAACAAGAAAGGCAACACTGATGTATCAATGATAAACACAGTACACCTAAAATGCAAATAAGAAGCGATCATCTATTGTAGCACTAAACAAAGACAAGGCAATTACTAGCTCTGTAATGTTCCTAATCTTTAAACACCGTATTATTAGCCCAAAGACAAATGACTGAATCCTGATCTTCATCAGAAACAAGTTCGTTATATTAACCTGGAGCACAAAGCTCAAATGTATAATAAGAAATGTTCAACCTTCACAGATATTACCAACAGAGGCAATCCACACAAAGAGGCTATTCTATGAAGATTGCAGAAAAAGAGCTTGAAAAGCATGGTTTTTACCCACCATGTGTAATAAAATAGTTCTCCAC
Organism: Rana temporaria; assembly: GCF_905171775.1. Lineage (NCBI taxonomy): Eukaryota > Metazoa > Chordata > Amphibia > Anura > Ranidae > Rana > Rana temporaria. The sequence goes on from NC_053489.1 coordinate 230,837,707, forward strand.
ATTGCTTACATGACCACCGACATGTATGCAATTGACAGGGTATCCTGCTACCACCAAAAGTTCCATTTATGTCTACGTACTCTAAATCCCCTCTGTCTACCACAATTTGTTTCCTGATCTTTATTGAAAATGGTGGGGAAAAGGACTAGGGGGCAGATCCACAAAGCGAGTACGCCGGCGTATCTACTGATACGCCGGCGTACTTTCAAATTTCCTGCGTCGTATCTTTGTTTTGAATCCTCAAAACAAGATACGACGGCATCTGGGTTAGATCCGACAGGCGTACGTCTTCGAACGCCTTGGGATCTTAGATGCAATACTTCGGCGTCCGCTGGGTGGCGTTCCCGTCGTTTTCCGCGTCGAGTATGCAAATTAGCCATTTCCGACGATCCACGAACGTACGAGCGGCCGTCGCATTTTTTTACGTCGTCTCTAGTCGGCTTTTTTCGGCGTATAGTTAAAGCTGCTATTTGGTGGCGTACTCAATGTTAAGTATGGCCGTCGTTCCCGCGTATAATTTAAAAAAAAAAATGTTTGCGCAAGTCGTCCGTGAATCGGGCTGGACGTAATTTCCGTCCACGTCAAAACAATGACGTCCTTGCGACGTCATTTAGCGCAATGCACGGCGGGAAATTTTAGGGACGGCGCATGCGCAGTTCGTTCGGTGCGGGGACGCGCTTCATTTAAATGAAACACGCCCCCTACTCGCCGAATTTAATTACGCGCCATTACGCTGCAAGAGATAGACTACGCCGCCGTAACTTACGGCGCAAATTCTTTCTGGATTCGAACCAAAGAGAAGTAAGTTACGGCGGCGTAGCGTATCTCAGATACGCTGCGCCGGGGCAGATCTTTGTGAATCTGCCCCTTGATGTTCATTCCCAAATGTATGTCATGACTCAACTCAACAGCATTGTATTTTCCACCAAGAATACTTAAACGTACGATTAAAAAAATGTCACAATACAGAGGACCCTATTGAAGATCTAACTGCCAATATTAGGGAACCTACTCACCAGTATCCTATTTTAAATAATATAGCTCACCATGACCAGGCTTCTGCATAGTCAACACTAGCCTTCAGCAGCAGGGCTAGCACCCATGCCACTACTAGTAAAACTTTCCCTTGTTTTAAAAGGTTCCAGATAGCTACCTTGACTGGAGCACACAGGTACTCAACGTTGCTTTTTTTGCATGGTTTACACCTTTTTGGTTGGTGAAATTGTATACTTATAGTTCACTTTCTTTGGGTCTGCACATCTAAAACAAAACTAAGGCCATAGACAACTCAAATCTCAGCCGGTTCAGCAGGAACCGGCCGAGATTCAAACCAGTCTGCCAGATTTTACATGTGAATATCGCTAGAATCTGTATTCTGCTAGCAGGGATGGCTTCCCCAATCACCCCCCCCCCCCCCCCCATCTGAAGAACAGAATGGCTCAGCCGGGAGGGTTTCCCCTGGCAAGAGGGGGAATTGAGTGAACTTCTTCCAACAAAAAGTACATTAGCAATTGTAATGCCGCGTACACACGATCGGTTTGTCTGATGAAAACAGTCTGATGGACCGTTTTCATCAGACGAACCGATCGTGTGTGGGCCCCATCGGTTTTTTATCCATCGGTTAAAAAACTAAGAACTTGTTTTAAAATTATCTGATGGTTAAAAAAACAATAGAAAAAAACAATCGTTTGAGGGGAAATCCATCGGTTAAAAATCAACGCATGCAAAGAATCAAGTCGACGCATGTTCGGGAGCATTGAACTTCATTTTTCTCAGCACGTCGTCATGTTTTACGTCACCGCATTCTGACACAATCTTTTTTTTAACTGATGGTGTGTAGGCATGACTGATGAAAGTCAGCTTCATCGGATATCTGATGAAAAAATCCATCAGTCCGTTTTCATCGGATGAACCAATCGTGTGTACAGGGCATAACAGTTAAAATCCAGGACATGCCTTGAATATAACTGTTTTGGGAAACCAATCAATTTGTGGGTTTAGTTCAGCTTCAAGGTGTGAATATGAAATGAAACCTCTCCCTTAGGCTGGTTTCACACGGAGGCGTGCAGCCACGGTGACGGTATAGCCACGCTATTTGTAGCGCGGCTATACCGTCGTATTTACCGCGATATTCGGGCGCTAGCGGTGAGGTTTTAACCCCCGCTAGCGGCCGAAAAAGGGTTAATACCGCCCGCGTTGCGGGCGGGAACACCGCGCTTTCCCATTGATTTCAATGGGAAGGCACGGTATAGGAGCGGTGAACACACCGCTCCTATACCGCGGTAAAGATGCGGCTAGCAGGACTTTTGGTGCGCTCCTGCTAGCGCACCGCTTCAATGTGAAAGCCTTCGGGCTTTCACATTGAACACTACAGGGCATGATTTTTCATGCGGTATAGCAGCGCTATTTTTAGCGCTGTACCGCATGAAAAACGCCCCAGTGTGCAAGGGGCCTTACAGTCTCTTTCTCTGGTCTTACCATGCCCTCTGTACCTTTGATATTTGTTACTGATCATATAAACACTAAGGCTGGTCAGTCAACTGCAGTCAGAGGGAAGGAGTTGGCAAAAGGGGACAGGAAGAGTCCTGTAGCCCAAAGGCAACAGCAGCTAATAGAGCATTCCTACTTACTGCGAATTGTTAAAGTAGAACTATAGGCAAAACCTTTTCTTTTTAATTTTGGATAGAGCAATACCCCCTGTCAGATGTTTTTTCAACATCTGTGTCCCATTGTGGAGATTTCCCTTCACCTCCTGTCCTATAGACACAACAGGAATTGAGAGGAAATCCCTGCAAATTAAGGGAATTTCTTGGGGACCCCCAGGTCACCAGAACAATGAAAGTTTTCCCCTCTATTACTTTTCTGGGGACGACCCAAAATTTGGGCTTTTTTTTTTTACTTTGATATGATAATGGTAAACAGCACAAATACAGCATGAGAATCTCCCTAATGGGGACACCGACAGCAATAAAAACTCAGGCACTCTAATCCCTCTGCACTCAATCCAAAACTAAAACTAAAGTTTTGCCTTTAGTTATACTTTAAAATCAGTAGGGTACTATATAGGTTAAAACAAACCTGTGGTTAAAACAGAACATGAAAACCATAACTTACTAAAATAATTAAGACACCTCTTGTTACTGAATATCCTGGAAGATTTTCTGCAGACCCCGATTTGTCAAAAAGCCAACCAAGCTTCCAGGTTACCAGCTCTGCAAGGCCATTTGCACTCCTTGAGCCTTGATACTGGTTGTGTAGTGTAGTGAGGCCACAAATTGAAAAAACAGGTCAGTAGTAGGCTCAGAAGATGGATGGAACTGGCCATGGCAGGAGATAGTTACACACTGCATATCAGATCACCCCAGAATTTGATATTCTATGGCAGGGGTGTTTAAGTGCGCGGGTAACTTAAGTGATAGGTAACTGGTCTCAGGCCACAATTAAATTAAATGGTTCCCAATTCAGAATTTCAGAAGATTTTAAGCAATAATCAGGTGTGGGAGATTAGCTCATGGGAATCACCTTTTCTGGAAATTAAGGTAGTTGCTTTCAAATCTGGCAGGTTGCCAGGTTAATTTAGAAGAGGTTTGCAAAGTAATGAAAACAAACAAAAAAATAGTAAAGTAAATCCTTGCCGTCCGACGCCAACTCCTCTGTACATGGTGTGGGGCTGGTCCCCGTCACCCACAAAACATACGGTAAAGCAAACCTTATTTAAATCCAGAGCTCCTCTCTCTCAGATTTCCTTCTTAAGCCTCGTACACACGGGCCAGAATCTCATAAGGAAAAAAAACGTTGTTTTTCCTGACGAGATTCTTGGCAAGAATCTCTTGCCGCCCGAGTGTACAGACTCTTCTTTGAAAAGAACGGCGGTTCTCGTGAAAAGCAGGAACGCGGTGACATCCTCGCGTACGACACATTCGATGCCGTCGCCGCCATCTTGCTGCACCCTACCTATGCCTAGGAAGCTACTGCGCATGCATCAAAGTCATTTCGAGCATGTGTGGGTTTCCACGGCGACAGGCAAGTATACACACTCTCAGGTTTCTCGGCAGGAAAACTGCAGAGAATCTCACGACAAGAAAATAGAGAACATGTGCTCTATTTTTCTCGTCTAGATTCTGGGCAGTTTTCTTGTCGATAAACCTGAAAGCCTCGCACACACGCTCGGTATACTTGGCAAGAAAGCTCTGCCAGCATTTTTCTTGCTGGTTCTTGTCGAGTAAACCGAGCGTGTGTACGAGGCTTTTGTCTCAGACCACAGCTATCCTGTGCTCTCTACCTGCTCATTTAAAGTCCATTTGAGCGTGGACTCAAGTGCACCACAACATCCGGACAGGAACCAAGCCTGCCACATAGGCTGGAAAAACCTGGGCCGGATTCCAGTTCAGTCCCTTACAACAGAACGCATGCAAGGTGAAATATAGTGATTATCCATTACCTCACCTCGCATACCGTCACACAGGAACATTTTTTTCAATGGTACCAAGCCCTGTTGGATGTTTACCCACTGTTTAATCACAAAAATAAAAAAAATTATTAACCCGATCACCATTAATCCCACTCTTGCGCTCAGGTTTGACCAGCCAAAAATGCTCCAAGCTTTCACTATATCAGGGTCTTTGTAGCCATCCCTTGACTTGCCAAAACAAGGACTGTGGACAATCTAAACAAAAAACAACAGACCAGGGTATGCATGCCCTAGTAGTGCAATAAACTTTATTAAGCAAAGATAAAATGACAGACAATGCACTCTACATGCTCCTGGAATGACACCACACTCATCACACAACTGTGAAAACCCACCTTCAGAACCCCTGAATGGATGCCACTAGACTTAATCCACTTGGGTAAAGGCTCCTCTCCCCATGTCTTTGTGTTAGGAAAGAAAGGGAAGAGCGGGGAGTTGGCTGCAATAGCAGCTTGTGTATGACAGCCCCGGGAATATGGAGGACCGGCAATCATTCAATAGAGCGGCATGCACCTGAAGTAGGCAGTGCAAGTTGCCATAGGTTTGAGGTTTCGGCCTACAGTTTAAGCATGCCTGTTCTATGGGGTACTTTCTTTAAACAATAAGTGACAGATTTATATTTCCAGTATTGTCAAAAGCTCATTTTAAAAAAACTACAAGATTACAGAACTGCACATAAGTCTCAAAAGCTGTTCCACTTGGACAGGTGGCTTCAAAATTTTCCAGGTAGAGATAGCAGCTACCATATTGTTGGTGGTCATCAAATATTTAATAGGGGAACAATATCATCATCGTATGATATGTTTGTCAGACAAAGAATGACCTTGCGCATCTTCTTCAAGCACCATTAAGATATAAATACATATAAAGATACTAGAAGAAACTTACAAATACACTATAGCTGCCTTTTCCATATTGGCTACATTCTAAAATGTGTTCTTAAAAGGTTGCAAAGCCATTTTATAGCCACATTTTGAGTAAGTGAACTTCCATTCCCATTACATTATTCAATTTCACTCATTTTGCAACAAGAGGCTACGTGGTTTTGCTAATGTACATTATGTCCAGTGTTTCATGTATAAAACAGCATTTGTACTACACCAACCATCAAATATCCCATTTCCACCAATAAACCACTGCATGTTCAGCCAAAGAAAATCAGTACATTTGGGTTGCAATTTTCATTTGCAAACAAGTGCCCTAGGTCATACATTGCATTGTGCTGCAATGCAACAACAAACAAGCACAAGGGGACTGAATTTACACCCTAAATAGCAGCACTATTTAAGGTGTAACATGGTCATACCCCTCAAACTGCCCACCTCCTTTCCCCACACATACCTAAATTGTGGGGTTACTCTCCCTATGGCACCCTGTTTTCATTTGAATTAGCATGCATGTGCACCCAGTGTAATTTATTCAACAGATCCCTTGACTGGATCGGTGAATAGAAGACTACAAGTCCCATCTTCCACTACGGCAGATGGGCTTGTAAATCTCAGTAGAGATTCATGGACTAATTCCTCCAGCCAGCCTCATAGCAATAAGTCTGTGCCTCTGTATGGAACTGGGGCTGAGAGAATTGCCTGCAGGACCTACTGATTATGATATGTGTGAACACTGTTCTAGGTTAGTCTACCATCTCCACTAACACACAGACCAGGTGCTGGCCCTGTCCATCACAGGTTCCATTAAGCAAAAAAAAAAATTGCTTGGGCGCATGTCCAGTAAAATCATGTCCAAAAACACAAATAGAGGGGAACAGCATCACCAGCTAACGCATCAATGACCTATCAATAAGCTCTAAGGAAGCGTGAAACGCGATAGCTGGTGATGCTGTGCAGGCAATGAATGCTCTGCAAGCTTCAAATTAAAGAGTCACTGGATACAAATGTTTTATTTCTTTCATTATTATGGAAGCACTTTGGTTTATTTAATTTTTTTTATCAAAAGGTGGACTATGCCTTTAACCACTTACCGACTGCCACATGACTATATAAGTCGGTACTTTGAAGAGGGATATTTTGGTAATGGCAGCCGCCCAGTCCCGACGAGCTTCTGCACAGAAGCAAACGCATACCTGAGCAACGCCCGCATATGAAGACCACACATGTGAGGTATCGCCGCGATTGTTGGAGCGAGAGCAATAATTCCAGCCCAAGACCTCCTTTGTAACTCAAAACATGCAACCTGTAAAAAAATGTAAACATCGCCTATGAAGATTAAGGGTAAAAGTTTGATGCCATTCCAACGATACAAAAAGATTTCCCAAGCTTTAAACATCCCAAGGAGCACCCCAAGGAGCACTGTGCAAGCGATAATATTGAAATGGAAGGAGTATCAGACCACTGAAAATCTACGAAGACCTGGCCATCCCTCTAAACTTTCAGCTCATACAAGGAGAAGACTGATCAGAGATGCAGCCAAGAGGCCCATGATCACTCTGGATGAACTGCAGAGATCTACAGCTGAGGTGGGAGACTCTGTCCATAGGACAACAATCAGTCATATACTGCACAAATCTGGCCTTTATGGAAGAGTGGCAAGAAGAAAGCCATTTCTTAAATATATCCATAAAAAGTGTTGTTTAAAGTTTGCCACAAGCCACCTGGGAGACACACCAAACACGTGGAAGAAGGTGCTCTGGTCAGATGAAACCAAAATCAAACTTTTTGGCAACAATGCAAAACGTTATGCTTGGCGTAAAAGCAACACAGCTCATCACCCTGAACACACCATCCCCACTGTGAAACATGGTGGTGGCAGCATCATGGTTTGGGCCTGCTTTTCTTCAGCAGGGACAGGGAAGATGGTTAAAATTGATGGGAAGATGGATGGAGCCAAATACAGGACCATTCTGGAAGAAAACCTGATGGAGTCTGCAAAAGACCTGAGACTGGGACGGAGATTTGTCTTCCAACAAGACAATGATCCAAAACATAAAGCAAAATCTACAATGGAATGGTTCACAAATAAACATATCCAGGTGTTAGAATGGCCAAGTCAAAGTCCAGACCTGAATCCAATCGAGAATCTGTGGAAAGAACTAAAAACTGCTGTTCACAAACGCTCTCCATCCAACCTCACTGAGCTTGAGCAGTTTTGCAAGGAGGAATGGGCAAAAATTTCAGTCTCTCGATGTGCAAAACTGATAGAGACATACCCCAAGCGACTTACAGCTGTAATCGCAGCAAAAGGTGGCGCTACAAAGTATTAACTCAAAGTGGAGGTTCACCCGGAAATGTAAATTTTTAACCTTAGATTCATGCTCATTTTGTCAAGGGGAATCGGCTAGTTTTTTTAAAATCGAAGCAGTACTTACCGTTTTAGAGAGCGATCTTCTCCGCCGCTTCCGGGCACGGGCTGCGGGACTGGGCGTTCCTATTTGATTGACAGTCTTCCGACAGGCTTCCGACGGTCGCATCCATCGCGTCACGATTTTCTGAAAGTAGCTGAACGTCGGTGCGCAGGCGCCGTATAGAGCCGCACCAACGTTCGGCTACTCGTGACGCGATGGATGCAACCGTCGGAAGCCTGTCAGAAGACTGTCAATCAAATAGGAATGCCCAGTCCCGCAGACCATACCCGAAAGCGGCGGAGAAGATCGCTCTCTAAAACGGTAAGTACAGCTTCGATTTTAAAAAAAATAGCCGATTCCCCTTGACAAAAGGAGCATTAATCTAAGGTTAAAAAAAAAAATTTGGGTGAACTCCCGCTTTAAGGGGGCTGAATAATTTTGCACGCCCAATTTTTCAGTTTTTTATTTGTTAAAAAAGTTTGAAATATCCAATAAATTTCTTCCACTTCATGATTGTGTCCCACTTGTTGATTCTTCAAAAATAATTACAGTTTTATATCTTTATGTTTGAAGCCTGAAATGTGGCAAAAGGTCGCAAAGTTCAAGGGGGCCGAATACTTTCGCAAGGCACTGTGTGTGTGTATATATGTATATGTGTGTATGTGTGTATGTGTGTATGTGTGTATGTGTGTATGTGTGTATGTGTGTATGTGTGTATATATGTATATATGTATATATATATATATATATATATATATATATATATATATATATATATATATATATATATATATATATATATATATATATATATATATATATATACATATATATATATATACATATATATATATATATATATATATATATATACATATATATATATATATACACACACACACACACATATACAGAGAGAGAGAGAGAGATTTTATCAGAGACTCTAGAGAATAAAATGGTGGTTGTTGCAATATTTTTTGTCACACTGTATTTGCGCACTGATCTTTCAAAAGCAATTTTTTTGGGGGGGGGGGAACTTTAAATGAATAAAAAAAAGAATAAAACAAATAATAAAAAAAAAATTTAAACCATAAAGTTAGCCCAATTTTTTTGTATGTGAAAGAAGATGTTACGCCATGAGAATCGTGATCTTTATACGAAGCAAAAAAATTGCGAGTCTCATTTTTCTCAGAATCGTGCAGCTCTAGGTGTATCTTACAAAAAAAAAAAAATTATGTTGCAGGGGATGACACAAATCTGACTTGCATCTTAGTGCAGACTACTAGGAAAATCAGTAAGCCAATCACACAAGCAGGAAAGGATGTTTCTGGTAGGCGTTCTGTATACATTCTGTGTACAGACTGCCTCCAGGTATCCATATTGCATTGCATTCTACAGAAAATTACAGAGCTGCAGATTGAAAAGGAAACTTCATTTGAACTACAATAGGACTTGTGTCACAATTGTATATGCTATAGTTTTTTTTTGCATTTGCTATTTTTTCCCCCCACGAAAGTGGAGTTGCCCTTTAAGCAACTATACTAAATATTTTTGTCAGCCCCACAAGAAGCATATTTGATAAATAGGATATATGAATTTCAGATTTAAGTGGTTCATGTAAAATGTGTGTGAAAGATTGAATGAACAAGGAGTGCAGAGTAATCCTAATACTGCAGTGTATTAATAGGGCTTGAACTCAAGCTGTTTGCTGCATCGCCGTTGTAATGAGCAGGAATGAAAAGTAAAGAGAGCCAAGCAGAACCAGAATGAGTTTAGAAGAGATTATCCGAAAGGTTGCTTAAGACATACAGAAAAGAGAAGAAAAATCAATCATCTTCTCCAGGATAGGAACTAAGCAGACAAGACAAAATTAGACCGTTTTCCCGTTAATGGGGTAGGCCCAGTAAGGATCAGCATGACTATATTTATAGGTGGGATGGGACTTACAGGTTATGACATACTGAAAATTATAGGTTTATGTTTATAACACACTACCCCCTACTCTGCCACCTTTTCCGCAGCCGCACAGAGCACACATGTTCCAGGTCTGGTTGTCTCACTCTATAATCTGTAACCTCACTGTACAAATCAATGTCCTAAAGTATTAAAGCCAAAAGCAGCTTGACTACATGAACTGTAAAAGCCCCAATGAATTTAGCTAAAAAAAAAAAAATGTAAATACCTGAATTTGACTTCTTGTTTAGCCTCTTGTAATACTTGTACAACAGCACTAAGGCTGCATTCACACCAGAGCGTAGCGTCTTTAAGCGTTTCTTCTGCGTTTTGATGAACGACTTGCGTGTTTTTTTCATTAACCAACAGAAAAAACTATTATTATCTGTTGCATCATTTGTTGCTAGGTATTTCAGCTTTTTTAGCTTTTCCATGAACTTTGTTTTTTATTATTCTCAATTTATTTTATTTTTTTCCGTTCGGGTAATAATAATAACATTAATAATAAATGAATAAATAAATGTAAAATAAATACACAAATAAAAAATAATTATTTATTTAATAATTTATTTATGATGGAATTTTAAAGCCAAGTTCCATCTGGTAAAAATAAATAAAAATAAAAGTCAGCAACTACAAATACTGTAGCTGCTAACTTTTAATATAAAAGGACACTTACCTGTCCAGGTATCCCGCGATGTCGGCAACCCTAGCCGATTTGTGCAACCGCTGTGGCATCTTCACTAAGGGAAACAGGAAGTGAAGCCTTGCGGCTTTCACAGCCCAATTCCTACTGTGCATGCACTTCCTGAATGGTCTCACTTGTGCGTCTCCCTTGTTTTGACAAGTATCCGCTCACCCCAAAAAGTACCATATGTGGCAGTGGAGGGGGGTGCAAACAAACGGAGCTTCCCCTTTTGGGTAGTGCACTGCTTTAAGTTATTAGTGTATTTATTTTACATTTACTTATTCATATATTATTATTTTTCACACATTTTAATTTGAGCAGAAAATCTTGAAAAAAAAACTGAAAAACAGACAATAAAACGTGCAAATGGCACATTTATATTCATTTCTATGGGCATAAAAATGCTCAAATCTGCCCAATTCAAGCTACAAAAAAGCTCCAGAACTTTGAGCTTAAGGCGTTTGGCTTCAGGTGACTTGGAGTGGAGATGTATTTTTTTTCTCCTCCAGTGTTTTGGAGCTTTAAGTTACAGTGGAACCTTGGATTACGAGCATAATCCGTTCAAGGAGAATGCTCGTAATTCAAAGCACTCACATATCAAAGCGAGTTTCCCCACAGAAGTCAATGGGAACTAAAATAATTTGTTCTGCATTGATGTCTATGGCATGCAATACCACATGTGGCTAGAGGGGGGGGGGGGGTGCCAGGATGGCACAGGGTGACTTAGACATAAGAGGTGCATGGGGAGCTGAAACAAGGGTTTCCCAACCTTTCCAAGGGATTCTGGGTTCCATGGGCCCTTCCCTCACACTCGCAATCCGAGGTTTCACTGTACCCATTTTACGAAGCCGAATCCATGGTCACATGGGGATGCTGCTTTCTTCTTCTGTTTACTTCCTGCTCACTGCCTACATGATGTGCGAACCCCCTTTTTGATGGAAGTAACACTTTCAGTGGCTGGGTCCTCTTCTATGGGGTCCAGAGGCAGGAGAACGCACAGGGACATTGAGGGGACCAGTGCCCAAGAAGATAACAAGTAAGGAGAAAATGTCTGATCCCCAGGAGAAAGATAATTGATAAAAATAACGCTCTTTTTTATGAATTATAGCTGTATGCTTAGCCGTTTTCCACAAATTTAGCTTTAAAAAAAAAAACATAAAATGTCCACATAAAAACATCTCACCGTGCTTAACCTGGCCAGACCCAATATCTGTGTGCAGTAGGTGAGGTGGTGCTGCAGGGCTCCCATATGCTCTATGTATCCAACTGAGAAGTAAATACCAGCACAGTCCTTGGGCTTGCAAATCTTCATTATTAGACATCCGGGTAGAAGTCACAGATGCAACAGTGCTGACATGTTTCAGCCACGAATGACCTTACTCAAAACTATGAAACATGTCAGCACTGTTGCATCTGTGACTTTAACTGGGTACCTAATAAACAAGATTTACAAGCCCATGGACGAGTGCCGGTATTTACTTCTCAGTTAAACAAAACCATATCTGCTATGGCTATGGTAAACCCGCTGACAGCTGATGAGTCATGGGTTGTTAATGATGCGGCGGAAGGCTTCCCGGCCCGCTCCTTAACAACCAGCTATTCTTCACACAGAATTCAAATGGGTCAATCATTTTTCGACCAATCCGAATTTGAATTGTTCTGAAAAATGTAGAATTCGTTAGATCAGTAGAACTGATTAGTTAGCCATACACTAAGCAAATTTTGGCCAGTTCATCAAAAATCAGAGCTGTTGGTGGCCCTGTCGGCATCCTCCTGGCGGACATCCTTCAATCTGAAACCGAAAGAGCCAGGAAGAAAATTGTTGACCAAATAACGGCTTAATCCAATCAGATACAGACGCTGTCAGAATACAATAGCCAACAGGAGAGATTTCCCAATCTATGTTGTTTAGCGTGGAAGGGGGAATGAAGTAATTTTTCTTGCTTGGGGGGGGCTGAATGAGAGAAATCTTACAGCATATAGCCAGCTTTATAGCTAGAACTGCCATCTAGATCACACATAAAGATACAGAGAGATACAAGTTGAGACAACTGTATATAAGCAACAGATTAAATTGGTCCTAAGAAAACAATATACTGTAGGTTGAGTTCTGCAGTGATTTTTTGTCACTCTGTCCTAATTTAGAACAAATTTAGCTTATAGTGTTGCATTTGTGTGTAAATTGCAAGAAATATAGCAAGTGATTTGAATTTTCTTTAGAAATCATTATATAATATATAATGTAGACAATTAAGCATATAGACAAAGTTAATGTAATTATTTAGATTTTTGTGTACATTAAAGATACTTTTGATATTTTTAATTAAAAGCTTATAAGCAATTGGGGCATTTGGGATATCACTATTACTGAGGTCAAACCTTTGGGCGCCACTCTCTCCTTGGTTATTTATTCTTGGTTTGTTTTCCATATTAATTATAGTGCCAACCTATTATGCAGCACTTTTTAAAGTACATGAAACCATTAACCTCAGCCTGTGCCCTTGAAGCAGTTTATATTCTAGAGTGCCTTCCACACTCATTCAAGCAAACACACACTCTAGGATTAGTCTGTCAAAACTTACCAAAATGCTTTTAGGACTGTGGGAAGAATTAAAAAAAAAAAAAAAATGAAGAAAACTCATACAAACTCCATGCAGGTAGTAACACTTGTGGGACTGAAACTAGGATTCAGAGCGAGCTGCAAGGGAAAAGTTGAAATCACTTCGCCAATTGCTGTATTTGCAATGAGATTTGAAGACCATCAACTTAAAGTGGAAGTAAACCCATCCATAAATCCGTTTCATTTCTGGCACATGCCGGAAATGTAACACTCCCATTGGTTGTGCTCTCAACCAAACTGTCAAACAATCCAATGGCTGGTGTCTAAACTGATCACATGAGCAGCATCATGGCAGCGGTAGATTAAACAGAGGCAAAGATGGTAGCTTCCTTGGCTGAAAACGATAGGGGGGCTTACTTTCACTTCAAAAGAGGTTGTAAAACTCTGTGGAAGTTGTGCCTATAGGTACAACTAACACAAGCACTTGCAGTTTATAGCTTTCAGTGCTGCTTCCCTTAACTTCCAGTCTTCATAGGAAAGCGTCATCAGTGAACAGTGGAGTCTCCAGCTAACCTGAAGATAAGGAAGAGGAACAGGGGAGTGCTTTGCTGTCCTAGGCTACAAGGCTGGTTATTTCTATTGATGCACATAATGCCAGGAAGACACAGCATTCAAGGGTGTCTCCATAGGGTTATACAAGAGAGAGGAGCCACTTTGAAACAGGAAGCCTGGGGCAGCAGTCATGATACCAACTTAAACTGGAACATAGGCAATGGTAAAAAAAAATAAGAAAGATGCATACTTAGTAAGTGATTAAATCAACTGCAGAAATTGTTTAAAAAGCTTAGGGTTTAATATCACTTTAGTGTGTCATAAGCATGTGGCCGGACCCATTGTTATTCCTGGATATACTGTACAGGTAGAGAGGGTCCCAAGTTCCACGCCAACATATTTACAAGATTAGAGAGAAGAGGAGCCATATTGTTTGTGCCAACTTTACATATTGTCCATTATTTTATAGTGGGGAATTAAGGTAACATTTTTTGCCTCTTGTAAGAAGGAGCACTGGTCAACAGAGCATCTCTCCATCACATCTAGACAGACACTGCCACAGTCCCTAGTTTATTCCATATTATTTGCAAAAACAGAATTTATTGTTCAATAAAAGCTAAACAAATAACAATAGTCCCATTTTGTCATGATCATCTGACAAGACATCCTCGGAAATGAACTGCATCATTTGTCATGGATTCATGCTCTGGTGTGATAGTGAAAGTTCACCGTCTATATCAAACCAGTTCAGTGCTGGATTAGGATGTTTGTTGACTGGAAAGTACTGGCAGCATTGAGTTCATCTCTAGAAGAGCAGTGATGATGCTAAAAACATGTACATTGCTGAAAACGAATGGTATACCTGGAGAAACGTCTAAAGAATATATGGGGACAAATATATAGTCAATAAAGGCCTAAAGTTCAGTTAAATAAATATTTTAGTTTGTAAACACTCACCTTGTAAAACAACCCATTCAGTTTAAAACGGAAATGAAAGGCAAAACATTTGTGTATACAAAACAAATATATATTTTTAAAAATAACAAACATGTTATACTTACCTTCACTGTGCAGCTCGTTTTGCACAGAGTGTCCCCGAACCTGGTCTTCTGGGGTCCCTCGGCGGCTGTCTCGGGTCCTCCCCGCAAAAACTCAACACCTTCATGCGAGCGAGCTTGCATGGTGTTGAGTTCCTGCGGGCACGCTCCCGTGATACAGCCGGTGGCCATTGCCGCTCACTCTATCACTCGGCCCCGCCACCGTCTATGGCTACGCTGCTTTCAATCCATCCAGTGTAGCCAATCAACGGCCAGGCTCAGAAACGAGGAGGACTACGGGGGCGAGCGCGGGACTTTCGAGGGCTCAGGTAAGTAAAACCGGGGCTCAGGGGGGGGGGGGGGCTCAGGGGTTTACTGTCAGATGTTTTTTCACCTTAATGCATAGGATGCATTAAAGTGAAAAAACATTTACCTTTACAATTCCTTTAATATACACTGCAGTATAATTATCCACACAAGACTGAAGTTAGCAGAGAACTATTGAAATGAATGAGTAGTATGGAGTCCTCTGTGTTGGAGAAGATTTGGGACAGAAGGCTATAAATATCAGAGATGGCAGACACCATCTGCAAGAGAGAAGTATGGTTTGGGGGGGGGGGGGCTAGGGAGGACAGGCTGGGGAGGGGATTGTTAAGGGGATAGGTTGAAACTGGAAAAAAAAATTTAATGGGCAGGTAGCCTACCGTAATCAGTAACATCCTTAATGGAAAGCCTCTCTAACCTAAAATCAGTGGGTTGAATTTTTGGTTGATACAAAACATATGCTACAAGGGTAAAGCATTAAAGGGGTTTGTAAATCCTTCAGGTTTTTAACCTTAATGCATTCTATGCATTAAGGTGAAAAACCTTCTGTAGTGCAGCAGCCCCCCAGGACCTCTCCCTTTTTACTTACCTAAACCCAATCGTTCTAGTGATGGGGACGAGCACAACAGCTCCAGCCGCTCGGGTACTCATTGGATAGATTGACAACATCAGGAGCCATTGGCTCCCACTTCTGTCAATCAAATCCAGTGACACAGACATCCGGGGGGCAGGGCCGAGTCCTGCTGTTTGCGTCAATGAACGAAGCAGCAGGAGTGCGCCCACACGAGTACCCTCTTGGAAAGCAGCTCTCTATGGAGGCACTTGAGAAGAAGAGAAGCCAGGAGCGCCACTGAGGGACCCCAGAAGAGGATCGGGGCCACTATGTGCAAAACCCTTGCACAGAGCAAGTATGACAAGTTTGTTATTTAAAAAAAAACTAACCTTTACAATCACTTTAACATGTATGGTAATTTTTTATGTACATGCATGCCCCAAAAACAAAAGCCTAGTACACACAACCAGTTTTTTTTTTCTTTCAATCCAGTGGGTTGAAAGAAAAAAAAAAAAAAAGATGGAGGAGCTCGCTGTACTATCAGATTTTAGTAGAGTGATCTCCCTAGTGAGCTATTGTGTTCTGACAGGGGGACTGCGCCCGGCCGTGACACACACCGGCCAGCTCTTGCAGCCATTGGCTGAGAACACTGATCGGACACCGATTGACAGATGTTTTTCTGGCATTCCCTTCATCAGCGGTTGGATGTTTTGCCGGCTTCTGTCAGACAGGCTGCTGTACACACAGGCCAAATGTCACCCGGTTTATGTTGAACTGGCCAATATTCGGCTCAAGTGTACCAAGCTTAAATGAGATTTTATTTTTATTTTTTTAAACATACTCGCCTAGATGGATGCAGCATCGGTCCCATGATGCATCTGTCCCCAGCAGGCTTTTAAGACTGAGTACTGAGCGATCAAACACTGCTGATCGCTCAGTTCTCAGTGAGCTGGTGACTGTCAAGGGAGGCTATATAGACCTAAATGTACGGTAGTAACCAGGCTTTGCAAATTTTAAACTTGTTAACATATTATTACATTGTCATGGTGTTAGCCTGAACTAAATCTCTTTGCTTGCCTTGGAATTTTGAAAATAAAACACTTAGAAAATTGGGTGCGTCTAGGAATAGTCAGATTTAGAGCACAAAGCGGATAATTGAGGTATATGCACATTTTTGTAAAATTCTTGAGGATGAGCCCAACTTTGGAACACATGCCAACAATATATGCCTATTGAGAAATATTCATGGGCATTTGAACGGCTTATTGTTGTGTCGTATTAAACTAGCACTGTTTGTACCATTCAGCACATCGCTTCAGAATTTCCCGCCGGGAATCAATAAAAGTAATTTTTGAAGGCTTTAGTGTCTATTTGATGCATGCAGTGCACTATTCCAGGTTTCTTGATGGCCCAACAAGAAAATAACCTATACTGAAAAAAAGATTGACAGACGTACAGTATACCATCTTTAAGTGGCTGAAAAAAAAACGCCATAAACATGCACCTGAACTTCTCAAATAACACCCAAGAGAATGGGAGTGTGTAAGGCAAGTGTCAGATATGATAGAAGCCTATGTGTATGAGCCCTTGAGGTCTCTCTGAAAACATACTTGGGTAAGACAGCCCCTATGGATCTCTTCGGTAAAGAGAATCCTCTGGGCATGTAATGAATATAACTCAGAGCATGTCAATCTGTGGCCACATAAAACCACTGTTTGACCTGGCTTTTACCATTTGATGACTATGCATCTTTACCAACGTAAAAGAGAACATTATTGGGAAAAACCAGAGCCAGTGGCTTTGCTTTTGTGTGCCAGTAGCAAATTATTTTCTATTTTCAGACACATTTTCCTATTTTCCTTGTTCTGTTTGCATATCAACAGAGACAACAAGGTGAGCCTTTGAAGAGAAAAGCCACAGTGACGGAATCTGCCATGCAGCATTTGCCAATAATCATTTGCTATTTAGGTTTCAGACACATACGCACATTAACCTGATGACTGCAAGAGATAATACGACAACAACAAACAGCACAAGGATTTGGAAATGGTTCCCACTCAACTGAAACTGCTTCTAGCACTTTAAAAGCACAGAATGTGAAAGCTGTGTCACTGACGCAATCTCCCGTGTACAGGAAACATCATCATGCCAGCAGAACTGCAGTGACATGTCACATCTGCACAGCCTTCATGGAAACTAGGTAACCGTTAATGCGGATGCAAGAACAGCATGTAAATAATTCATGTCACAGAATCCTACATACAGTCCTAGCTTCCAGCAAACATCGACTATGTGTAGATCATGCTTTTATAGATACGAATGATGGGCAATGAGAAAACTGCTTGTTGACAAATTCAACATTATACCCGACTCGGTGTTGAACTCCCACGCATGCACAGAGGGATAATATTGTTTTGTGTAAGTAAAAAAGGAGCGAGGCTGAATTAGCAGCTCAAAATTTAAGCTTTTCATGAGTTTGATTCTTTCTATGGTTGTAAGGGTGCCTCTTACCCTGTTAGAAAATCGCGAAGTCCACGGCCATCCAAGGAGGGGCAATAAATGACGCAAAACTGGATTACAGCCTTATAAAATTTACAGGAAAATAAATATATATCTTTTTTAATAATATTCTTGCTGCGTCTGGAAACACAAAGGGCTAGATTCAGGTAGCTGCGCCGCTTCTTACGGCGGCGCAGCGTATCGTATTTACGCTGCGCCGCCGTAAGTTTGAGAGGCAAGTGCTGTATTCACAAAGCACTTGCCTCCTAACTTGCGGCAGCGTAAATGGGGCCGGCGTAAGCGCGCGTCATTCAAATGATGTTGATACCCCACATATTGTACGTTGCGCCGTTCGTAAAAAAATACCAGTGCACATGCTCGAAATTCCAACGCAAATCGTCATTGCTTTCGACGTGAACGTAAATTACGTCCAGCCCTATTCGCGAACAACTTACGCAAACGACATAATAAATTAAAATTTCGAAGCGGGAACGACGTCAATACTTAACATTGGCTGCGCCACCTAATAGCAGGAGAAACCTTACGCCGAAAAAGCCTAACGTAAACGGCGCAAATAAATTGCGCCGTACGTGAATCGGCGCATCTCGGTAATTTGCATATTCTATGCCGAAAACAACGGAAGCGCCCCTAGCGGCCAACGTAATATTGCACACAATTCTACACCGCCGCATTCAAGTTACGTCGGCGGAGGAAGCCTATTTTTTTAGCGTATCTGCCTTTTAAAATCTGCGCAACGATACGCCGGAGCAGATTTGAAATTACGGCGGCGTATCTGGAGATACGCCGCCGTTAAAGCTTCCTGAATCTACCCCAAAGCTTGTAAGAGGTAGTGATTTATTAGGCACTAGTCTGAAAAAAAAAAAAAAAAAAAAAAACTTATGATAAAAATGTGAAAATACCAAGAGGCAGAAAACCCCATCAGTAAGACCTAATTTCACACAGGCCCTCAAATCAACTGTCCGTGAATGGGTTGTGTGTGTCTTGAGCCACAAAGTGCTGCATGCCTTCAGCCCATGTAAGCATATGGTAATGCAGGGCTGCACAGACACAGCCGCTCGTCCCTGTTTGACAGGCATTCAGGTGCGATGCAGGTGAGCAGCCCTAAATAAAAAGCGTGTACCCACATGCCCGTCAAATTTTGAAAAGCAGAGGGCTGTGCAGATGATGCATTCTCATACAGTTATATAAGCTGCCTGCACACAGGACTTGGTGGCTTAAGCCACATAAACACAGACAGGACCCATTCACGGACTATGAGCCTCGGCACCTGTGTGAAGCCCTGGTTCTCACCTAAGTGATTTGAAGTACTTTCTAAGAGCCATTCAACACTTCTCATGTGGATTTCACCTATTCACACCTGAGCACGTCACTCAAAACCTGAAAAAGTACATGGGCATGTCTGGAGTAGAGGTACACATTTGGTCCTTATGGACTTCAATGGGAGCAGCAGAAACCCTGTGATTTCTTGCCTCTTCTTCTACTAGTTAACTAGATTTTCTTTAGCAAAAACAAGAAAACCTTGAAAAAAACTGAACATGTTGGAAGAAGCTCAATCATCAACCTAAGGCTGAACGCCAGGCAGATATCAAATTCACATATTAGAGTAGCCCTGTATTCATTAAAACAGGTGTTTTATTAAATGCAAGTAGCTGAATTTGAGTTGGTATCAGCCTCTTGCAGTCCCTGCAAGGCCCCTTTCACACCTGCGGACCGTATGTCCGCTTAATTATCCATCCGTTTACGGATGAAAAAAAAAAAAAGGACATGCATTAATCCCTATGAGATTGCGGGTGTCAGTGGATGAACATCCGCTGACACCCAATCTCATTAGTGTCCGCAATCCTCCGATTCTGCAGACGGAGGAAAATCCTATTTTTTTCCTCCGTCTGCAGAGGGGATCGGGATCAGAGCCTTATGCCCCGTACACACCATCACTTTATGTGATGAAAAAAAATGACGTTTTTAAAAACGTCACTTTAATTGACTGTGTGTGGGGGAAAACGTCGTTTTATGTCTTGTAAAAAACGACCAAAAAAAATTGAAGCATGCTTCAATTTTATGTGTCGTTTTTCAAAAGTGCACTTTTTACTTCACAGAAATTGACCGTGTGTAGCAAAAAACGTCGTTTTCTAAGACGTTTTTTTATCCACGCATGCCCAGAAGCTACTTATGAAGCAAGCTTCAATGGTAAAAGGTGGTGGAACGTAACCTCACTTTGCAAGATCATTGTGAGAAAACGATGGTGTGTAGGCAACTTTGTCTTTGAAAATTGAAGTTTCAAAAACGTCATTTTTTACTTCACAGAAAGTGTCGTTTTTTTTCATCACATAAAGTGATGGTGTGTATGCGGCATAAGGCTCTGAGGAAAGGGGTGCGCCCCAGAAACGTTAGCCGTTCTGTCGCTAAAAGGGTACCATTGAATCCTCGGTATCATCATATCTTGCTGGCAGGGACCAAGATGACTGGTCTGAGCGATTAAGCTGTATCTTAACTCTCGTTTGCGAGTATAAAGTACCCGACTGTCTTAATTTAAGTTACCATGCCACACAATCTGGTGTTGCTCATCCGTAAAGAATATTAACAGGCGTTCATTTAGGCTCGATTCCTCCAACCCATGCATATGCTACAAATTTGGAGATGCTTAACCCAGCTTTGCAGTGCCTATAATGTACTCATTTACTCCTAACATTTAATTAATACACACCATTTCAGGGTCACAAAAGTCTGTCTGAAGCCAACAAGTTATCAAGGGCACCAAAGCAAAGCCTTCCTGATACAGGCAAAATTGTATGCAATTTCTCAATTTGAGATGTTATTTCTGAATTTTAAAAGCTGGTCTAGTTTTGTCTGAAAGAATATCATCAAAGTGACAGAATCAGCGGAAAAGCTGTATGGGAGAGTGAAGACGAGCGCCTAGCGCTTTACAGAGCATTCCAAATCAATTTTATAGCCCTGAGCCCGCAAAAGGCCATTAGTGCAGCATTCTGCTCTGTCATTTGAATGTACTTTACAGAGTATTGAGGATCAAAGCTAGGGATCTGCTTATTCAGGATAAAATATAGATTGGCACCCAATTACTTCTATACTGCCAATCATTACATACACATGAAATCTTCCGGCTGCCCAGTTGATTTCACATCATTTCATTGTCTCCTCAGAAAGACCCTTTTGGTTGTCTGTTTTTTATTTTTATTACTATTATATAACGCATATACATTTAGCTTCCAGGTATCATGCATTTTCAATCCTTCTCCCAAGCATGATTGTTTAAAGTAACCTTTCTCAAACTTTTCAACACACAACACAGAGGTACCCTTGAAATAGCTTTCCAGTCTCAGGAACCCTACTAAAAGTTCCTATATCTACAATTCATGATATGCTAGTGTGATAGTCAGTGGAAAGAATGTTCCTTACAGTTGTGGTCATTGGGAAGAATTGCCCCTTTACAGATCAATGGTGTCAGTGGGAATATTTCTGAGATTCAGTAATTACTCATTTAAGAAACCCCTTGCAATCATTAGAAAAAACCCCAAGGTTCCATTGAACCCTGGTTGAGAACCCCTAGTTTAAACGGATATCAAGAAAGGTGTAGACATGTGTACCTAAAGCCAGATATACTTGGGTGTGGACGCATCATCAGAGAATGAAAGGATTACGGATCACCGATCAAGTACATGAATATTTAGCCAGTGCCGATCCAGCCATGCCCTCAGACATGTTTCACCCCACACACTGGGGCTTGGTCATAGAGGTCCTCTGGGACCCTGAATGGTGCCAGAGGTCCCTGCTCCCTTTACTGCAACCTGTGGGGAGATCTTTGTCTGGGCTTGGATTGGCACTGAAAGTTATAGCTGGACAGCTATACATGAGATGAAAATTTGTCCAGTTCAGTAGGGACAGAACAAATTTTGATCCATGTATGGGGGCAGGGCGGTTGTTTAGAAGTCGATTTATAGATTGTTTAGACTTTTGCAGCTTAATTAGCATTGCAGGCTGTAGCTGATGTATGCCGACGGTGCAGGAGTCTCCCGCTGTTAGAATACAATAACTAAGCAGGAGTATTCCCCCATCCACACTGAGCGTGTGTGTACTAGGCATAAAGTATTGAGAATGTAAAAAGCATTCCTCATGACATCACCTTGACTCATGCAACAAACATACCGTAGGACTTGTTCTACAGACTATACTAATCTTTTGCCCCCCCTTTCTGGTAAATGGAGGCAATTATCTACACAAGCCACGACCCCAAGTTTTAAGATTAGTAGAATCTTTAAGCTGGTGCTCAGTGAAATGTTATCTCTTTGGCACAAAGCTGTATGTTCTCACTATAATTGATGTCACTCTGCAAGCAAGCCATTCACTAAACTGATTACGTAACATTTACCTGAATAACAGCATTATTTTAAAGATCAGATAATTAGTCCTCCTTTAAGCACAGAACACCCTTACAAATCACATAACTTTCTACTTCAAAAATCTGCATCCAAACAAGCATGTTTAACCTCCCTGGCGGTCAGATTTTTGGTGCTGAAAGCGGTACAATTGTTTTGCATGGAAATTTGGCGTTTTATATTGTAGGCCTGTAATTCCTAGGAATAACTCACTTAAATCTGTCCAAACAAGAGTCTAGTAGACAGTAGAGTCTAGTAGAGTCTTGTAGACATCCCGGGTATGATAAAGTTTGAAACACAAAATCATAATATAATAAATAACTATAAATAATTATAATAAATACAAATTATTCAATAATACAGGCGACCACAAGAATTGGGGGACACTCCATGGCGGTGCACATGCAGCCTTAAACTTAGGGGATCTTTTTTGAACCCGCCACCAAGTGGACCAGAGGTCTCAAGCCAGATCATGTGATTATAAAAGTTACCACTTTGATTACTGCCTTCTGGCTCAGCGATACAGATTACTGCTTAAGACCAGCCATGTTTCCCCTAGTCTACCTTTTGCTTACCAGCATATGATCGCCCTGTCATTTGTTACTTTAAACTCGTTTTCATGATAATATCCTCTTGACTGTCTATCTGTTAAAAACTACTGCCAATGTCTAGGTAAAAAGACGGAATGTTGCCTACGTTCAACGCGGTTAATTCCATCCACATGTTTATGCTCCTGAGGAAGCGTTTTTTACAACGCGTAACATGTAGAGCGAGCCCTCCTTTCCTCTGGACCCACTGCCTGGTTGCACATCTTACAGCTAAACCTCTAATTTTACGGCGTACAAGACGACTTTTTAATCCATGAAATTCTTCTTAAAAGTCAGGGATCGACTTATACGCCGGTAACCTAACATGCAGACCGCGGCCATCCATTTTTCAAAAGCCACACCTTCTCCTTCTGCTGTTCCGTGATAGGCGGAACACTCAGCTTCCCAGCAGAGCCTCTGTTCAGTGTTCCACCTATCATGGATGCCCTCTCGTCCTCGGTCTCGGACGAGAGGGCATCCGTGATAGGCGGAACACTGAACACAGCGTCTCCTGGGAAGCCGAGTTTTCCGCCTATCACGGAACAGCACAAGGAGGAGGCGCAGCTTTTGAAAAATGGACGGCCGTGGTCTGACCGATTCTGCATGTCAGGGATAAGGTAAGGGAGCGTCGAGACATGCAATGGCACAGTGAGGCATGTAATGGTGGCACAGTGAGGCATGTAATGGTAGCACAGTGAGGCATGTAATAATGGCACAGTGAGGTGAGGCATGACTAGTCAGAAGGAGGTCGTCTTATACGGTGAGTATATCCCAAAACCAACATTTTAGCTGGAAAATTAGGGGGTCGTCTTATACGCCCAGTCATCTTATACGCAAATACGGTAATTATACTCTTGAGTTTTTCATGATCTTACTGTACTATATTAATACTGCCGTGATAACCTGTGTGGATCAGTTATTGATTTAATTTCTTTGATTTTAGATTTGTAACTGTTTTTTATGACATTTCCTTAAAATTTTAAATCCTTTGTTTTTTACCATTGTCACGGTGTGCCTTTAAAGTCCAAAATTACTAGTCTCTAGTCAAAATTTACATATTGATGGGACGTTGGCACATTACTACCAGTATATTCACAGTATCACCCTGTAGGGATATACGTTAAACCCAGTTTCTATTCATATTCAATAATGTAATCAAATCCAAAACACTGAAATTTGCTCAGTTGCAGAATGGCACTGTCATTACTTTCAGTGTTTGAAGACAAATTTCCCCACAAATCACTATGGCTCAATTCTGCAAGTGAGTAATTTATTATCGCCGTTTTCTAGCTGGTCTAAAATCACTTTTGACATAAAAAGGGACACTTTTTGGTTGCTATGGACAATCTACAGTTTCCAGGCAGAAAAAACTGTATATATAAAAAGTGCATGCAGGGCACTGGACACACCACTAGGGACAAAGGGGATGTGTAATTATTTCATACAGTACTGTAATCTGTATTATTACTGTATGTGTACTGTGTTCTTTCTTTTTTGAATTTGGAGCCGATCTCCGCCCCTGTGCGTCGTAACGTCGTAGGGAATGGAGCTCGGCGGCACTCGGGGCACTGTGTGCATCGAGTGAGGAGACAGCTCGCTCACACAGCGGGGAGACGTCGCAGGATCCAGGGGACAAGGTAAGTAACTATGCCTGGATCCTGCGATGTGATCCTGAGTCTGGCTCAGGGATACCGCTAATGGTAATTGGGATTACTGCCAGGGAGGTAAAGTAATATATGAGTATATTAGAATACTGGCAATGAGGAAGAATTTTACTAGTCTATACGCTTACGCACCTTTACTTGCTTTTACTCAACTCTATTCAGCTCTTTACACACAGTTCTGGCCCCTTGCACACGGGCATCACGAGTTCCTGAGTGATCAGCAGGAAATTATTATGCCTATGTGCGAGGGGCCTTAAAAGCTGGCACTGCCAAGTTTGTACATCAAATGATATTTGCACAATGTTTATGCAAATTTTTTATAAAATACACTAAAATCCCTTGCACATGGGTGTCATACTTTACTGATGTTTACTCAGGAACTTGTAACGCCTGTGTGCAAGGGGGCCAAAAACTGTGTGTAAAGACCTGAGTAAAGCTCAGTATAGGCAAGTAAACATGCGTAAGTAAAAATCTTCATTGCCAGTATTCTAATATACTCATAAACGTGCTTATAGATGCATAAACACATGTACAGTATGTTTGTTACTGCACTCATATTAAAACTTTCCTATTTGTGTTTACTGCTCTGTACTCAATGTTGTATTACTGTACTCAACACTGTATTACTAATCTTTTCTCAGCTGTGTGCAATGTCCCATAAACAACAACACACCTTATTTCAAATCAGTAAAAAAAAGCCTAATTGGAGCATACACCATAATCGAAAAAATTTCTACCAATATAAAAAACAAAAACAAAAAAAAACACATTGTATTGCGTTAATAGATATCAAATACAGTATGCATATTTAAAAGTATGTTATTGCTTTTTAAAAAAGTGAAAAATGAACAAAAAATTAAAATAAAAAAAATATATAAAAAAAAATGATTTTTTTTATCCTAATGCATTCTATCCATTAAGATAAAAACCCTTCTGTGTGCAGCAGCCCCCCTCAGCCCCCATAATACTTACCTGAGCCCCATCTCTCTCCAGCAATGTCCACGAGTGTCTCGGCCGTCTCTCCCTCCGGATTGGTTGAGACAGCACCAGCGCCATTGGCTCCCGCTGCTATCAAGGTTAGTCAGCCAGCCAATCAGGAGAGAGGGGGCAGGGCCCGGCCGCAACTCTGTGTCTGAATGGACACAAAAAGCTGTAACTCGGCTCAGGTGCCCCCATAGCAAGCTGATTGATGTGGGGGTCACTCAACAGGAGGGAGGGGCCAGGAGTAGCGAAGAGGGACCCAAGAAGCGGAGGACCCAGGCTGCTCTGTGAAAATCCTCTGCACAGAGCAGGCAAGTATAACATGTTTGTTATTTTTATTGAAAAAAAAAAAACAAGACTTTACAATCACTTTAAAATAAGTGTCTTGTGTAAAAAAGCACTATATTCTAAAGATGCTTCTAAAATATTCTTAAACCTCTTATGTTCATAAGGATACGCAATATGTGCACTGCAATTGGTGGTCGTATATGTGTATATTTATAAAAAAAAAATATGATTTTATTGTATTTCTTACCCCCTCCCTGCACCCTGACAATGTTCTTTAATGGTGAATCCCATTTTTTAGATCCACCCACTTGTCATTCAGAAGATGATCTGGACTAGCCTCAATGGCAGTCGGATGGGGTAAGCCATACTAACGAGGGGATGCCACTTTTACATTTACTCACTTAGTATCTACCTTAATCACTTTTATGGATGGCAGACAGACCAGGGATAAAATGCTATTGCAGCATGGACCTTGATTGCTATATTTTCTATACGTCACTGGTTACTTGAAAGGAGGTACAGTCATGTGACCTGGGCATTGCTCCTAAAGGCCACATAATGTTGGAAACTGAGAAGCAGGTCACTTGTCTTTCCCCCTACATCTTATAGTGAATTCATAAGATGTAGTATTGTGGCACTGGATGCCTCTTTTATATAAATATACAGTGTTTCTGCATGTGGCTAAATTATCAGGAAATGCAGTAAACAGGATGTCATACGGAAGAGGAGACAACTGGATAATGTCGATTGATTTTGTTTGGGCACCAGCTACATTTCCTCATTAAGCTGCTATTATTAGGAAATGTTTAATTCGAGGACTACAGCACAAGGGGTAGAAACGGTTATTTGCAAGACAGCCATCAGAGCTACCTTCAATTAATGCTGTATATAAATGAATCCTCTTGGCCCATTTAACTGGCTTATAAACAATAAGAGGTATCCAAGTATATGAAAAAATTAAACTGCACAAAATGTTTTAACCATCTGTTTATCTAATAATGAGACATTGATGTAAAACAACATCTCACTAGTTATTGTTGGCCACTTTCAAACTGTAATAGAGAATTATTTGGACAAGAAATATAATGGTTACCTACCTTCATGTAAAAACGTCATCAACCAAATTCTGCTGAACATAGCTGTGTGATGTTGCTTTAGATAGTAATGGTCTAGTTAAAAGACTAAAAGCCAATAAGACAGAGCAGGAAAGCTTTTAATTTTATTCCCTAATGGCAACAAAGGATATAAACCCACTTTGTGTGCAGCAAATGCCTTGTAAACCCATATATTACCCTGTAAAATTAGCGGTGATATCATCACCGTGCTACCCCTAGACTGTGCAGAAATAGCTGCTGTAGGTTTGACCCGGCAGGTTCCCCCACTACAAGCCGAATGCAGAAAACTACAGGAAGAATGTAAATTGTGGAGATCTTACACCTGTTTATGTCAGCATAAAACATACACTATGGCCCAGATTCACAAAGCACTTACGCTGACGTATAACACGTTACGCCGACGTAAGTGCAAATGTGCGCCGGCGTATGTGTGCGCCAGACCCACAAACTAATATGCGCCTAAAAACAGGCTACACCACACCGGCGTAGCTTGCACACGCCGGCGTAGGGTGGGCGCACATTTAGGCTGGGCGCATGGTGCCGCTCCTATTGATTAGCCATTCAAACATGCAAATGAGGGTAATACGGCGATTCACGAACGTGCGTGCGCCCGGCGCATGCTACTCGAGATGCGCGCAAGTTGTACATCCGGCGTAAAGTTATTCCCCATAAAGGAGGTGCAACCCGGCAACAGACATGCACAGGTCTGCAGCAGGGAACACAAGCCGGCGTATTGTGCGTTGGACGTGTAACTGGCTGGGGGTACGTTATGTTCACGGGATACGCCGTGATCCGGCGTAGCTTAGGCAGTTGTGCGGCTCGTGTCCACATCACGGCGCATGCGCAGTTCGTGATACGTACCTGTCTGGCGCTCGGCCCATCATTTGCATGGGGTCACGCCCACTTCCACCTACGCCGGCGCGCGCCTTCAAAACCCACGCCACGCTGGCGCAGAGTTGGGAGCACTGACTTGCTGAATGCAATGCTTGCCTCTCTGTTGCGCGGGCGTAGCGTACAGTGTTTGCTCTACGGCGGCGTAATGTGCGCCTTACTCTCTGTGAATCTGGGCCTATATTTCTAAAAGTATTGGGACGCCTGCCTTTACATGCACAAACTTTAAAGTGGTTGTAAACCCCTTTAAACCACAGGTAAGCCTAGAATAAGGCTTACCTGTAGGTGCAACAAATATCTCCCAAACTTAAAAGGTTTAGGAGATATTTTCAGAAAAGTCAGGCACCGATGTGTACGGCACACGCGCTGTAGACATCGGCCGCAGGCACACTGAGTGTGCCGCTTCTGACGGCAATCATGCCAGTCAGAAGCGCCAGAGCAGCGATACCCAGAAGTTACTCCGGGTATCATGGTGGCAACGGAGG
This sequence comes from Rana temporaria, assembly GCF_905171775.1. Classification (NCBI taxonomy): domain Eukaryota; kingdom Metazoa; phylum Chordata; class Amphibia; order Anura; family Ranidae; genus Rana; species Rana temporaria. The sequence goes on from NC_053489.1 coordinate 230,866,065, forward strand.
AACTGTCCAAGGACCACTGCGGGGGCTTTGTTCTCAGGTAAGTAATTCATAATGAGCTAGTATGCTATGCATACTAGCTCAGTATACCTTTGTCTTATTTATTTTTTTGAGAAGGTTTACTTCCTCTTTAATGGCATCCCAGTCTTAGTCTGTAGGGTTCAATATTGAGTTGGCCCACCCTTTACAGCTATAATGATTTCAACTCTTCTGGAAAGGCCATTTGCAAGGTTTAGGAGTGTGTCTATGGGAATGTATGACCATTCTTTCAGAAGCGCATTTGCGAGGTCAGGCACTGATGTGGACAATGCTGCCTGGCTCGCAGTCTCCGCTCTAATTCATCCCAAAAGGGATTCTATCTGGTTGATGTGAGGACTCTGTGCAGGACAGTCAAGTTCCTCCACCACAAACTCGCTCATCCATATCTTTATGGATCTTGCTTTGTGCACTGGTGCGCAGTCATGTTGGAACAGGAAGGGGCCATCCCCAAACTGTTCCCACGGAGTTGGGAGCATGAAGTTGTCCAAAATGTCTTGGTATGCCGACACCTTAAGAGTTCCCTTCACTGAAACTAAAGGGCCATGCCCAAACCCTAAAAAATAACCCCACACCGTAACCCCCCCCCCTTCACCAAATGGATTTGGACTAGTGCACAAAGCAAGGTCCATAAGTACATGGATGAGCGAGTTTGGGGTGGAGGAACTCCTAAACCTTGTAGACAGCCTTCCCAGATAAGTTGAAGCTGTCAAAGCTGCAAAGGGTGGGCCAATAAAATATTGAATCCTACGGACTAAGACTGGGATGCCATTAAAGTTCATGTACATGTAAAGGCAGGTGTCCCAATACTTGACAATATAGTGTATATTCGGCATTGCAGGAGTGGGCCTTCTTATTGCATATTTGATCTCAGGCATTTGTGTTAGAAAGTGTGCTCCCAGGACAGAGACCAAACACCGACAGCTCCTTCACTTGTACTAATTACTGGGAGCAGGTCTCTGTGTAAATAAAAATAAAATTGCTAGAAGAGGGCTTGATCTAGGTCAGGGAGCTCCAAACATTTTAAACAAAGGGCCACTTTACTGTCCATCAGGTTTTAGGGGGGATGGAATATGGCCAGTGTGAGTAGTAAATTCCCCAGCATCAGTGGGAGTAAACACTGCCCGTCATTGGTTTCAATAGGAGGAATAGTGCCCCATTCATTGGTCTTAGCAGGAGAAATAGTGTCTCATCGATTGTGTCAGTAGAAGGAATAGTGCCCCATGATTGACATCAGTGGAAAGAATGGTAGCTCATCAGTGTCAGTTGGAGAAATAGTGTCCCAATAGCCAAATAGAGGCCATATGAATGGCCAAGCTGGCAATGATGTCACTGTTTGCAGCGTGGCTCTAAAGGTACAGCACGCGTATGCAGTTTCTTCAGGGCACCTGCACCGGTAATGTTACCGTCTGAATCAGTAAATATCTCCTAAACAGCGCACCTTTAGTAGCTATTTACTGTACCTATAGGGAAGCCTTATTATAGGCTTACTTATAGGTAAAAATCATACAAGAGAGTTTACTCCCAATTTAAGCATTTTTTTCAAAGACATCTGTATTTAGGACTGCTGGTTTATGGTAGATATTGTTTACCATGCACTGGAATTTACCCTAGTTTATATAGCTTATTCAAACATGAAGGTAGCATATGAAGTTTTTTTCTAGTAATAAAAGCTACTGGACATCACTAATCTTGTGATTCACAGAAATCAGATCTGCAGTGCCCTACTCATAGTCACCTGCAGAAAACACCTACAGTTATAGAAAATAAAGATAATAGTATAGTCAATAACAGCGTTAGCCTAGATTCAGACTAGTGCGGCTACATCATTATGCATTTTTCAGTGCATTTTTGATGCGTTTCATGCTTATTTTTTTGTCTGAAGATACTGGTTGATAAACACAAAACCCTGCCACAAATGCATGTACATGTATTTTGAATGTGCTATAGGGCCAAAAACACACTATGCTGCACCAAAAAAGCGCCAGCCCCTTTTCAAAAATTTTAGCATTCAGTAGAATTCGGGAATAATGTAATTTCCATTGTTATGCATTGTAATGCCGCGTACACACGACCGTTTTAATGTCATAGAAAAAAACAAAGTTTTTCCTTGACGTGATTCTTGTCAAGCCTGCCTTGCATACACATGCTCGAACATGCTCGAACAAAGCGCGGTGACGTACAACACGTACGACGGCACTATAAAGGGGAAGTTTCATTCCAATGGAGCCACCTTTTGGGCTTGATTATGCAAATTTGTCTTCTCATAACTTGCTTCTAAGCATGCACGTTTTTTTCCCCCCCGTCGTTAAAGCCTACACACGACCATTTTTTCATGACGTGAAAAACGACAACAAGGTCGAGAAAAAATAGGAGCATGTTCAAAATTTTTAATGCACATTTTTCACGTTGAGAAACATGCTTTGGAGCCTACACACGATTGTTTTTAATGACCAATTAAAAAAATTGCATTTTTCTCGTCGGTTGTGTGTACACGGCATAACATTGAAAAAATTGCACTAGTGTGCATGGGCCCTTAAAGTGGTTGTAAACTCTGTTACACCACTGGTACCTACAGGTACAAGCCTATAATAAGGCTTACCTGCAAGTACTGTAAATATCTCCTAAACCTGCACGGTTTAGGAGATATTTACCATATACAGTGGGGCAAAAAAATATTTAGTCAGCCACCAATTGTGCAAGTTCTCCCACTTAAAAAGATGAGAGGCCTGTAATTGTCATCATAGGTATACCTCAACTATGAGAGACAAAATGTGGAAAGAAATCCAGAAAATAGCATTGTCTGATTTGGAAAGAATTTGCAAATTATGTTAGAAAATAAGTATTTGGTCAATATCAAAAGTTTAATCTCAATACTTTGTTATATATCCTTTGTTGGCAATGACAGAGGGCAAACGTTTTCTGTAAGTCTTCACAAGGTTGTCACACACTGTTTCTGGTATGTTGGCCCATTCCTCCATGCAGATCTCCTCTAGAGCAGTGATGTTTTGGGCTGTCGCTGGGCAACACTGATTTTCAACTCCCTCCTAAGGTTTTCTATGGGGTTGAGATCTGGAGACTGACTAGGCCACTCCAGGACCTTGAAATGCTTCTTACGAAACCACTCCTTTGTTGCCCATCATCTTCAATGTCCTTGCCGATGGGAGGAGGTTTGCACTCAAAATCTCACGATACATGACCCCATTAATTCTTTCATATACACTGATCAGTCGTCCTGTTCCCTTTGCAGAGAAACAGCCCCAAAGCATGATGTTGTCACCCCCATGCTTCACAGTAGGTATGGTATTCTTTGGTTGCAACTCTGTATTCTTTCTCCTCCAAACATGACGAGTTGTGTGTCTACCGAACAGTTTTACTTTGGTTTCATCTGACCATATGACATTCCCCCAATCCTCTTCTGGATCATACAAATGCTCTCTAGCAAACCTCAGATGGGCCCGGACATGTACTGGCTTAAGCAGGGGAACACGTCTGGCACTGCAGGATCTGAGTCCCTGGCGGCGTAGTGCATTACTGATGCCTTTGTTACGTTGGTCCCATCTCTCTGCAGGTCATTCACTAGGTCCCCCCGTGTGGTTCTGGGATTTTTGCTCACTGTTCTTGTGATCATTTTAACCCCACTGGGTAAGATCTTGCGTGGAGCCCCAGATCGAGGGAGATAATCAGTGGTCTTGTATGTCTTCCATTTTCTAGTTATTGCTCCCATAGTTGATTTATTCACACCATGCTGCTTGCCTATTGCAGATTCAGTCTTCCCAGCCTGGTGCAGGTCTACAATTTTGTTTCTGGTGTCCTTTGACCAGGGATTCTATCTGGTTGATGTGAGGACTCTGTGCAGGACAGTCAAGTTCCTCCACCACAAACTCGCTCATCCATATCTTTATGGATCTTGCTTTGTGCACTGGTGCGCAGTCATGTTGGAACAGGAAGGGGCCATCCCCAAACTGTTCCCACGGAGTTGGGAGCATGAAGTTGTCCAAAATGTCTTGGTATGCCGACACCTTAAGAGTTCCCTTCACTGAAACTAAAGGGCCATGCCCAAACCCTAAAAAATAACCCCACACCGTAACCCCCCCCCCTTCACCAAATGGATTTGGACTAGTGCACAAAGCAAGGTCCATAAGTACATGGATGAGCGAGTTTGGGGTGGAGGAACTCCTAAACCTTGTAGACAGCCTTCCCAGATAAGTTGAAGCTGTCAAAGCTGCAAAGGGTGGGCCAATAAAATATTGAATCCTACGGACTAAGACTGGGATGCCATTAAAGTTCATGTACATGTAAAGGCAGGTGTCCCAATACTTGACAATATAGTGTATATTCGGCATTGCAGGAGTGGGCCTTCTTATTGCATATTTGATCTCAGGCATTTGTGTTAGAAAGTGTGCTCCCAGGACAGAGACCAAACACCGACAGCTCCTTCACTTGTACTAATTACTGGGAGCAGGTCTCTGTGTAAATAAAAATAAAATTGCTAGAAGAGGGCTTGATCTAGGTCAGGGAGCTCCAAACATTTTAAACAAAGGGCCACTTTACTGTCCATCAGGTTTTAGGGGGGATGGAATATGGCCAGTGTGAGTAGTAAATTCCCCAGCATCAGTGGGAGTAAACACTGCCCGTCATTGGTTTCAATAGGAGGAATAGTGCCCCATTCATTGGTCTTAGCAGGAGAAATAGTGTCTCATCGATTGTGTCAGTAGAAGGAATAGTGCCCCATGATTGACATCAGTGGAAAGAATGGTAGCTCATCAGTGTCAGTTGGAGAAATAGTGTCCCAATAGCCAAATAGAGGCCATATGAATGGCCAAGCTGGCAATGATGTCACTGTTTGCAGCGTGGCTCTAAAGGTACAGCACGCGTATGCAGTTTCTTCAGGGCACCTGCACCGGTAATGTTACCGTCTGAATCAGTAAATATCTCCTAAACAGCGCACCTTTAGTAGCTATTTACTGTACCTATAGGGAAGCCTTATTATAGGCTTACTTATAGGTAAAAATCATACAAGAGAGTTTACTCCCAATTTAAGCATTTTTTTCAAAGACATCTGTATTTAGGACTGCTGGTTTATGGTAGATATTGTTTACCATGCACTGGAATTTACCCTAGTTTATATAGCTTATTCAAACATGAAGGTAGCATATGAAGTTTTTTTCTAGTAATAAAAGCTACTGGACATCACTAATCTTGTGATTCACAGAAATCAGATCTGCAGTGCCCTACTCATAGTCACCTGCAGAAAACACCTACAGTTATAGAAAATAAAGATAATAGTATAGTCAATAACAGCGTTAGCCTAGATTCAGACTAGTGCGGCTACATCATTATGCATTTTTCAGTGCATTTTTGATGCGTTTCATGCTTATTTTTTTGTCTGAAGATACTGGTTGATAAACACAAAACCCTGCCACAAATGCATGTACATGTATTTTGAATGTGCTATAGGGCCAAAAACACACTATGCTGCACCAAAAAAGCGCCAGCCCCTTTTCAAAAATTTTAGCATTCAGTAGAATTCGGGAATAATGTAATTTCCATTGTTATGCATTGTAATGCCGCGTACACACGACCGTTTTAATGTCATAGAAAAAAACAAAGTTTTTCCTTGACGTGATTCTTGTCAAGCCTGCCTTGCATACACATGCTCGAACATGCTCGAACAAAGCGCGGTGACGTACAACACGTACGACGGCACTATAAAGGGGAAGTTTCATTCCAATGGAGCCACCTTTTGGGCTTGATTATGCAAATTTGTCTTCTCATAACTTGCTTCTAAGCATGCACGTTTTTTTCCCCCCCGTCGTTAAAGCCTACACACGACCATTTTTTCATGACGTGAAAAACGACAACAAGGTCGAGAAAAAATAGGAGCATGTTCAAAATTTTTAATGCACATTTTTCACGTTGAGAAACATGCTTTGGAGCCTACACACGATTGTTTTTAATGACCAATTAAAAAAATTGCATTTTTCTCGTCGGTTGTGTGTACACGGCATAACATTGAAAAAATTGCACTAGTGTGCATGGGCCCTTAAAGTGGTTGTAAACTCTGTTACACCACTGGTACCTACAGGTACAAGCCTATAATAAGGCTTACCTGCAAGTACTGTAAATATCTCCTAAACCTGCACGGTTTAGGAGATATTTACCATATACAGTGGGGCAAAAAAATATTTAGTCAGCCACCAATTGTGCAAGTTCTCCCACTTAAAAAGATGAGAGGCCTGTAATTGTCATCATAGGTATACCTCAACTATGAGAGACAAAATGTGGAAAGAAATCCAGAAAATAGCATTGTCTGATTTGGAAAGAATTTGCAAATTATGTTAGAAAATAAGTATTTGGTCAATATCAAAAGTTTAATCTCAATACTTTGTTATATATCCTTTGTTGGCAATGACAGAGGGCAAACGTTTTCTGTAAGTCTTCACAAGGTTGTCACACACTGTTTCTGGTATGTTGGCCCATTCCTCCATGCAGATCTCCTCTAGAGCAGTGATGTTTTGGGCTGTCGCTGGGCAACACTGATTTTCAACTCCCTCCTAAGGTTTTCTATGGGGTTGAGATCTGGAGACTGACTAGGCCACTCCAGGACCTTGAAATGCTTCTTACGAAACCACTCCTTTGTTGCCCATCATCTTCAATGTCCTTGCCGATGGGAGGAGGTTTGCACTCAAAATCTCACGATACATGACCCCATTAATTCTTTCATATACACTGATCAGTCGTCCTGTTCCCTTTGCAGAGAAACAGCCCCAAAGCATGATGTTGTCACCCCCATGCTTCACAGTAGGTATGGTATTCTTTGGTTGCAACTCTGTATTCTTTCTCCTCCAAACATGACGAGTTGTGTGTCTACCGAACAGTTTTACTTTGGTTTCATCTGACCATATGACATTCCCCCAATCCTCTTCTGGATCATACAAATGCTCTCTAGCAAACCTCAGATGGGCCCGGACATGTACTGGCTTAAGCAGGGGAACACGTCTGGCACTGCAGGATCTGAGTCCCTGGCGGCGTAGTGCATTACTGATGCCTTTGTTACGTTGGTCCCATCTCTCTGCAGGTCATTCACTAGGTCCCCCCGTGTGGTTCTGGGATTTTTGCTCACTGTTCTTGTGATCATTTTAACCCCACTGGGTAAGATCTTGCGTGGAGCCCCAGATCGAGGGAGATAATCAGTGGTCTTGTATGTCTTCCATTTTCTAGTTATTGCTCCCATAGTTGATTTATTCACACCATGCTGCTTGCCTATTGCAGATTCAGTCTTCCCAGCCTGGTGCAGGTCTACAATTTTGTTTCTGGTGTCCTTTGACAGCTCTTTGGTCTTCACCATAGTGGAGTTTGGAGTGTGACTGTTTGAGGTTGTGGACAGGTGTCTTTTATACTGATAACAAGTTCAAACAGGTGCCATTAATACAGGTAATGAGTGGAGGACAGAGGAGCCTCTTAAAGAAGAAGATACAGGTCTGTGAGAGCCAGAAATCTTGCTTGTTTGTAGGTGACCAAAGACTTATTTTCCACCAAAAATTTGCAAATAAATTCTTTCCAAAATCAGACAATGTGATTGTCTGGATTTGTTTCCAAATTTTGTCTCTCATAGTTGAGGTATACCTATGATGACAATTACAGGCCTATCTCATCTTTTTAAGTGGGAGAACTTGCACAATTGGTGGTTGACTAAATACTTTTTTGCCCCACTGTACTTATGCGCTGACGTCATCGGCGCATGCGCACTGAAAAAACAGCTCGATCTTGATGCATACTAGCTCATTATGCCTTTGTCTTGCAGGGATTTATTCTTCATATATATATATATATATATATATATATATATATATATATATATATATATATATATATATATATATATATATATATATATATATATATATATATATATATATGTTTACAACCACTTTAAATGATGAGTTCACCTTTGGGAACATGTTACATGTTCCATCTGTTTTTATGGTGGAACATGTACTATGTTCTCACTGCTGCAGCAGCTCCCTGCTCCTTTTTGGCTGCCGGCTTGTAGTTCTCAATGAAGTACCACGGCTCTGTTGAGCGTTCTGGTAGTTCATTGATTCTTCCTGTCAATGTGAAACTGCCTGCCAGTATGATGTACGGGCAGACAGCTCACACCTGCATGGCACCAGGAGACCTTCTTGGCACCAGTGAGCTGCTGATCGCTAGTGAAATGCTTTCCAGGCACCTAAAAAAATGTGCATTTATTTATTTTGTTTTTAAAAGTAAACTTATCCTTTAAAGTAGGGGTAGGCAACATCGGCATTCCAGCTGTGGTGAAACTACAAATCCCATCATGCCTCTAGGAGTCATGCCTGTGATTGTCAGAGTCTTGCAATGTCTCATGAAACTTGTAGTTACAAAACAGCTGGAAAGCCGAGATTGCCTACCCCTGCTTTAAAGGCTGCAGGCAAGTGCTCAAAACCCACCCAATAACTTGCCATTGGCCAACTCCATAGGCTAACAGGAGCTTTAGGAGCAGAAAACAAAAGTCAAACACCTGTAAAACTGGCATTTTTTGCTGCAGTGCATAAAGCCAATTGATAAATTAATTTTTCAGATGGGCTTTACAGTTCCAGACAGTGCCAACACACATGAAATACTACACAACAGTAAATATCAGACTAGGCAAACATTTACTAGGTTCAGGAACCCATGGCTGGAAACAAAAGAAATAGCTGGTGTATGTTTTCTGTTTGGACTACAGCAGCATAATTTGGTCTCCATCTTTATTGTCCATCATTTACTATTTTTTGTCTGCCTTCCTATCTGAAGCTCTGTCGCTCAGATTATTTGTATTACCTTTGTCAAGGGTCCTCTCTGCATATGTCCTATCTTTTTCACATCTGTGTCGGCATAGTAAGAAGTTTGCACAAAACATTCCGGTAAATGTTTACTTACATCGAGTCACATTTACCAGTTTGCAATATCAATCCTAAAACAATTATGGACACAGTGATTAGTTTCTTAAAGCATGGCTGACAAAGACGTTTACTGGGGCCACTGTTAAGTGGTCTTGAAAATGCTGGTTTCCTAGTTGCGATATCATTACTTCTTAGTTGCTGACCAGGAGCAAGCATAAAGAAAATTAATGTACAAAAGCCAAAGCAACTAAGCAGCCAGGCAAAAAGCATTTAACATTTTTAACTTTTTATCCTGCACGGTATTTGCACATCAATTTTTCAAATGGTCTTTTTTTTGGGCAAAAAACAAAAAAACAAAACACTAAAGTTGACCCAATTTGTTTACATTATGTAAAAGGTGAGGTTATGCCAAGTAAATACATACCCAACATGTCACGCTTTAAAACTGCGCACACTCGTGGAATGAAGCCAAGCTTTCAGAACTTAAAAATACCCATAGGCAACACTTTACATTTTTTTACAGGTTACCTATTTAGAGTTAGAGAAGTTCTTGGGCTAGAATTATTGCTCCAACATTCACAGCGATTCATTACATGTGTGGTTTGAACACCGTTTACATATGTGGCCGTGACCTACGTATGCATTCGCTTCTGCAAGAGCACGCGAGGAAGTTTATATTTTTATTGTTTATTAAAATTATATTATATATATATATATATATATATATATATATATATATATATATATAAAAATATAAATATAACAGTGTTCTGGCCTCCCAGGGTCATAGAGATGACCAGGACTGTCCAGCGCTGGGGTAATCCAGTGCCTCTGTCAGATTAGATCTCCGGATTCCTGATCACACGGGAGAGCCTGAAGAGACACTGGGGGGGGGGGGGGCGGGAGAGGAGGGGACATTTTGTCTGTAAAAGCAATCCGGTGGCTAAGGAGCCGCTAGTATGGCTGTCACATTGCAGGGAATTGATATCTGGATGATGCCTGTAGCTTTCATCCAGAAACCTCCACTTAAAGTCCACAACATCATATAGACGTCATGCGGGTAGGAAGTGTGAGCAGACCGTGTCCAAAAATCCGCTCAGGTTGTAACAATCACCTCTGATCCAGAGCTGCATTCTGCAGTATCTTTTAGACTTACAGTGACCTATAGATACAGTGGGGCAAAAAAGAATTTAGTCAACCACCAATTGTGCAAGTTCAACCACTTAAAAAGATGAGAGAGGCCTGTAGTTGTCATCATAGGTATACCTCAACTATGAGAGACAAAATGTGGAAACAAATCCAGACAATCACATTGTCTGATTTGGAAAGAATTTATTTGCAAATTATGGTGGAAAATAAGTATTTGGTCAATATCAAAAGTTCATCTCAATACTTTGTTATATATCCTTTGTTGGCAATGACAGAGGTCAAACGTTTTCTGCAAGTTTAAACAAGGTTGTCACACACTGTTGCTGGTATGTTGGCCCATTCCTCCATGCAGATCTAGAGCAGTGATGTTTTGGGCCTGTCGCTGGGCAACACAGACTTTCAACTCCCTCCAAAGGTTTTTTATGGGGTTGAGATCTGGAGACTGGCTAGGCCACTCCAGGACCTTGAAATGCTTCTTACGAAGCCACTCCTTCATTGCCCGGGCGGTGTGTTTGGGATTATTGTCATGCTGAAAGACCCAGCCACGTTCCATCTTCAATGCCCTTGCCGATGGGAGGAGGTTTGCACTCAAAATATCATGATACATGGCCCCATCAATTCTTTCATGTACATGGATCAGTCGTCCTGTTCCCTTTGCAGAGAAACAGCCCCAAAGCATGATGTCGCCACCCCCATGCTTCACAGTAGGTATGGTGTTTGGTTGCAACTCAGCATTCTCTCACCTCCAAACACGACGAGTTGTGTTTCTACCAAACAGTTCTACTTTGGTTTCATATGACCATATGACATTCTCCCAATCCTCTTCTGGATCATCCAAATGCTCTCTGGCAAACCTCAGATGGGCCCGGACATGTACTGGCTTAAGCAGGGGGACACCTCTGGCACTGCAGGATCTGAGTCCCTGGTGGCGTAGTGTGTTACTTATGGTAGCCTTTGTTACATTGGTCCCAGATATCTGCAGGTCATTCACTAGGTCCCCCCCATGTAGTTCTGGGATTTTTGTTCACCGTTCTTGTGATCATTTTGACCCCACGGGGAGAGATCTTGCGTGGAGCCCCAGATTGAGGGAGATTATCAGTGGTCTTTTATGTCTTCCATGTTCTAATTATTGCTCCCACAGTTGATTTCTTCACACCAAGCTGCTTGCCTATTGCAGATTCAGACTTCCCAGCCTGGTGCAGGTCTACAATTTTGTTTCTGGTGTCCTTCGACAGCTCTTTGGTCTTCACCATAGTGGAGTTTGGAGTGTGACTATTTGAACTTATCAGTATAAGGCTGGGTTCACACTACTACACTACTTTCATCCTACTTTGCTCTGTGTTCAATGTTTCCCTATGAGAGCGTCTTGTAGCGTCCTACACAAGTCGATCCGACTTTGAAAATGCTCCCTTTACTACTTTTGGTCCTACATTGATCCTACTTCAGGCCCATTGAATATCATTGAAGTCGGACCAAAGTAGTATCCTGTTCATGAAAGTAGGATGGATGTAGGACTAATGTAGGATAAATGTAGGACCGATGTAGCAGAGCAAAGTAGGATGAAAGTAGTGTAGTAGTGTGAACCCAGCCTAAAAGACACCTGTCCACAACCTCAAACAGGTGCCATTAATACAGGTATTGAGTGGAGGACAGAGAAGCCACTTGGAGAAGATACAGGTCTGCGAGAGCCAGAAATCTTGCTTGTTTGTAGAGGAGACCAAATACTTATTTTCCACCAAAATTTGCAAATAAATTCTTTCCAAATCAGACAATGTGATTGTCTAGATTTGTTTCCACATTTTGTCTCTCATAGTTGAGGTATACCTATGATGACAATTACAGGCCACTCTCATCTTTTTAAGTGGGAGAACTTGCACAATTGGTGGCTGACTAAATACTTTTTTGTCCCACATGCGACACAGAAAAATGAGGGCAGACTGCAAATGCTGGGCATCATTACCCCACCCCCTGAACATGGCACCCTTTATTTATTCCTTAGTGAAACACAGAGAGGCGCTGACATCATCAACTCAGAACTGCTTTGTGCATCAGCAAGAGACCTCCCAGGGTCAGAGAAAGAGTGAAGGGGAATAAGATGCACCAGCTATAGATCTTTAAAAAGGGTACGTATATGACAATCTGAAGTATAAAAAAAGAAAGAAGAACAAGGGGGGGGGGGGGTGATTGCATTGCCGAGAATGGAGTTCTGATTGCACTCCTAAGGAAACTGGGAAAAAAAGATCAAAGATATTATGTAGAACGTTCTTAGATGTTTCACTGCTGATGTAGCATGCATGTTCAGGACAGAAATAGAAGCTTCCAAACGTATATCCTGACAGATTCCCTTTAAAGTATACTTTCATAGTCACATTGAAATAAAACCTACTTCATATGGTTACATGTTCCCCCTTCCCATAGCATAACCTACAAAAAAAATGCTTCTTGCCTTTTTACTGGCTTATATATGCTACCTAGGTTTCCCCTTATATTTAGTGATAAGGGGGGGCTGGGGGAGGGATAATTAACTTGGTTGTACTGTGCTGGCAGATCTCTATCAGTTGTAAACTAGATTTGAACACTGTCTGTCCTAACAAAGTGATAAATGTTCCAGGGCTTGGGTAGTATATTGTATGTTAACACACTTTCTCTTGAGCTGGGCATAGACGGATCAAAAGTCAGCTAGTTCAGCACCAAATGAACAGAAAGAAAATAAATAATGTGTACAAAATTGTTTTTGGGTATGTTGTAAACGGAAGATCGATTTCTCAAATGTGACTACTGAATTTTTAATTTGTCTACCAGAGCAGTTTATAAATGGCAGTTGGGGCTGTGTTCAAATTTGTAGACATAGGGCTACTGGTACTATGTCAGTGTTTTCAACCTTTTTTCAGTGAAGGTACCCGTCAAAATTCTGCAAAATTTCTAAAATATAATGAATTAAACTAATAGTTTTACATAATTCAGCAACATCCACACATGTAGGACAACCGACATTATAGGCGATTTAGGCTCCCAAAGCAAATACACCTTATTATTTTAGTGTTTCTCTTTTCCCTCAGTCGCCCTCACCTTCACTCCCCCAGGGCTGACAAAGAGGGTCAGGGGAGGGGCAAACAAAAATCCTGTGCAGGGGCCAGACGTCCTCCTTAGGATTCCAGCGGCTAGAAGGTTGTGGTGCACAATGAAAACCTGTAGTTTTGTGTAACTAAATATCAGGTTTGAGCGACCTACTGATTTGTATAGAGTTTTTGGACAATTTTAAGGCATTTTGCTAAAGCACCCCTGAACAAACCTGAAGGCACCCTGGTTGAAAAAGGCTGCTCAATGTGATAGCAATAACGTTAATTGTAAAAAAGAAGTTAAAAACAAAGCAACAAATTCTATGGCAATTATTGACAGTTACCGCTAAACTTTTTTTGGGTACCAAAGTTTGTCCCCATTTCATGGGTGTGTGCAATGTTCAGACTTCGCATGTTTGCCATTTATTTAATCTTTGTGGGCTTTAACTAATCTTCAGGCCTGAAATTTGCATTGTGAGTGCAGAAATTGAACAAAAGGCTCTGGTAGGCAAGTTAAGTTCAATTGTACAATAAAAACACAAACTGCTGTTTTTCCACATACAGGGTTGAACCATTTGCAGCAACTTGCAGTCCTAAAAAAAAAAAAAAAAATCTATAATCTGATTATTCCTTCGAAGAGCAGCAGTGTCTGGCAACTGTACAGTTAATCTGAAAGAAATCCTAAGGGGAGGGGGAGCTGAGGTGCACATCCTGCATTTCTATTGTGTGAAGAAGGACATCCCTGGAAACCTTTCTGATGTCATTGTACATTACTAAAAGTGATCGAAGGACCTGGCACATCTAGATCCAGAGGGAATCAAGGGATGCTTTTTAATACCTATTGCTGTGTTTTGAAGATGCAGATGCATTTATCAGTCAGAAAATCCAAACTGCCATAGCGGTAAATTTTCCAGTACAGTTTTAGGGGTATTAGAAGAAAATGAAAAAGCTGAAAAGTTTGAGTTTATGAATATGCTTGGCTTTCCTGGTTACATTATAGTAGCATGGAATGCTAAAAATCCATTTATTCTTTAACCACTTAAGACCCGGACCAATATGCAGGTTAAGGACCTTGCCCCTTTTTGTGATTCGGCACTGCGTCGCTTTAACTGACAATTGCGTGGTCGTGCGACGTGGCTCCCAAACAAAATTGGCGTCCTTTTTTTCCCACAAATGGAGCTTTCTTTTGGTGGCATTTGATCGCCTCTGCGGTTTTTATTTTGTGCACTATAAACAAAAATAGAACGACAATTTTGAAAAAAAAACAATATTTTTAACTTTTTTCTATAATAAATATCCCCAAAAAATATCTTAAAAAAAATGTTTTCCTCAGTTTAGACCGATACGCATTCTTCTACCGATTTTTGGTAAAAAAAAATACGCGTTTATCGATTGATGTGTCCGCCATAATGTCGTAGTCATTGCGCAAACCAGACACTTTTGACACATTTTTGGGACCATTGTCATTTTCACAGGGAAAAGTGCTATAAAAATGCACTGATTACTGTGAAAATGACAATGGTAGTGAAGGGGTTAACCACTAGGGGGCGCTGTAGGGGTTAAGTGTGACCTCATGTGCGTTTCTAACTGTAGGGGGGCGGGGCTGGACTTGTGACATCAGTGATTGTCATTCCCTATATCAGGGAACAGACGATCACTGACATTGCCACACAGAACGGGGAAGGTATGTTTACACACACCTCTCCCCGGTCCTCAGCTCCTGTGACACGATCGCAGGACACCCACTGCGCTTTTGGGCGGCGTGCTCGCGACCCACGGCTGGGCTCTTAAAGGGGACGTATATATACGTCCCTGTGCCTAGCCGTGCCATTCTGCTGACGTATATCGTTGTGTGGCAGTCCTTAAGTGGTTAAGCAAAGCAAATTTGGAACAGTGACAATTTTCAAGATTTAAAATAATAAATAAAAAATATTAATATTAAAAAATAAAATACTACAAGAATATGAAGTTGCTTAGCTTATGGCCAATTTCCAATTCTTGATACAATTCCTCAGTCTGTATGCCAGAATGGAAAGAGCAACCCCTGGCAAGCACGAAAAATTCTATCAGTGTCATGTCTCTGAGATAATACAGACCCTCCAATAACTCGGATGGATTTAGACGGCTTCAAAGCTGGCCTTACTTTAAAATCAGCCATGCCCTTTTCACAGACAGACAGGGTGGTGCTTTAAATAGCCAACCAACAGGAAATCATTCCCTTGCAAAATATTAAAGCACAATTACCGGTTGCCTGATATGTTGCCATGACATTCTTTCTACGATGGAAAGCCACAAAACGCATTATCCAAGAAACAAAAGAAATGAAGAGCAGAGGTTAGGTATTGCATGAACAGCCAGAAGAAGCGAGGGAAGAGAAGCCACTACAATAGTATGCAAAGTGGATAAATATATCAGTCTAAAGACATCTGATTCCAGATTTTTTTTTTTTTTATATATATACCCTATACATCAGAATGTCTTCTGCTGACAACAATGTATGTAATGAGCAACTCTAGAAACACAATATCATTGGGTCTTTTCCAGTACCACATAGTGAACAAAAATGCGAAAAATACATTAAATATACGGTATTCCATAAAAAGTTCACATTTTATTTACATCATATTAAAACTACATATTTAGGCTAGTAGTTCACTTAAATAGAAGTCAAATAAGATTGCCTAAATGGACTTTAAATGAAGGTGGGGGTACAATAGGGAAAATAATTATTTAATGCCCTGCAAATTGTGTAAGTTTGACCACTTACAAAAAAACTACTGGTCTATAATTTTAATCATATGTGAATTTTAAATGCTAGAGACAGAACGTGAACCAAAAATCCATAAAAATAAAAAACACAATACAATTGTATAATAATTAAGTAGCAGTTCAAGAATAAAATAAATATTTGATCCCCTACCAACCAACAATAATTCTGGCTCCCACAGACTGGCTACAATATGAGTTCATGTGGTACACAGATAAGTCCTGTCAACTTAAGACAGTGCTCTAGCGAAAACCCACCATCATGGGCAAAAAAAAGGGATAAACTTCATTGTGTAAAGAAAAAATCCAGGCAGTCTGCCAAGTTTGTAATAACATGAAACATTGTAACAAACTTTCTTCTTAGAGCAAAGTCTGTGTAAAAATTCAGGAAGTTTAACCACTTAAAGTCCATTTTTTTCACACTTGTTTCTTAAAGCAGAGTTTCCATCAAAAAAATTTTTTTTCATTATTGTGCATATTAGACCTAAAAAGGAAAAAAATATGTTTTTTTTACTCACCTGGAAATGCCTGTTGCTATGTGGTCCCACGAAATCTGCCTTCAGAATCACCTTGGTTTCTGACGTCATCTCCCTCGGCTCCTCAGCACGCTAATCCTCCTGGGAAATGTGTCATCATTTCCCAGGATGCCGTGCGCTAGGGCTAGAGAATGGGGCGTGACGGCCGGTCCATGATGATTCCTCGTCATCGACTTCCAGGAAGTAACTGCTTGTGGGCTTCACAATGCCCACAAGCAAGATGAGAACCTTCGGGAATGATTTTTAAAAAGTATCCTTTGACAAAAACTCTGCGGAGCGGCGGCAGATTTTGAAACAGTAAGTGTACCTAGTTTTAAAATGAAAACGTATCATGAAAGGACATTACTGTTAAAAATTGCTCAGTGTGGTTGGAACCCCGCTTTAAGTTAAAATCAATATTTTTTGCTAGAAAATTACTTGAAAATTACCCCCAAATATTATATATTTTTTAGCAGAGACCCTAGGGAAAAAAATGGCAATTGCGGCAATATTTTATGTCACACTGTATTTGCCCAGTGGTCTTTCAAATGCAATTTTTACACGTCAATGAATAAAACAAAAAATTGAGCTAACTAAACTGTTTTTTTTTTTTAATGTGAAAGATGATGTTACGCCATGAGAATCGTGAGAGAATCGTGATCTATCTTCCAAACAAAAAAAATTGTGATTCTCATTTTAGCACAGAATCGTGAAGCTCTAATGCATAGCAGTCAGAACAACATTAGGAGAATGCTAATTGATAACTGTGGGACACTGAACTTTGCTTTAGGGACTATAAGGCTGCATTCACACCTGAGCGTATCGTTTTTGGTCGTTTTTTTCCGACGTTTTGTCACGCGTATTCACACGTATTCGCGTGTTTGCATACAGCGTTGTCTGACGTTTTTGAACTTCAACTTTTTTTATTTTAGCCAATAGGAAAAATTATCATCTTTCATCACTTGTTGCTAGGTTTGTAATTTTTTTTATCTTCTGCCTGGGTGAAATGTTCCATTTCACAGAACAGATTAAAGCGACAAAACGCCCGTAGACACGCTCGTTGTCGCGCTAGACGCTTGAATCAAGCGTTTCCATTACTTTCTATGGGAATACAAATGTTCTAAAACGCCCAAATCCGCCTAATTCGACAAAAAAGGGTCCGGAACTTGTTTGAGCTTCAGGCGTTCGGCGTCAGGCGGTTTGGAGTGGAGATGTGAACCATCTCCATTGAGAATAATGTATTTTTTTCTTCCTTCAGGCGACAAAACGCTCAGGTGTGAATGCAGCCTAAGAAATAAAAATTACTTAAAGCGGGGTTCCAACCACAATTAGCATTTTTTAAATGTATGTCCTTTCATCATGCGTTTTTATAATATAAATCCGGTCACTTACTATTTTACAATCCGCCGCCACTCCGCATAGTTATTCAAAAAAGATAGTTTATAAAACTATGTCCACACTGTTGTCATTTTGCTTGTGGGCATTGTGAAGCCCACAAGCACTTACTTCCTGGAAGTCTTGGATGGGGAGTGATAATTGGGTAGCGCACTGCATCCTGGGAAATGATGACACACATTTCCCAGGAGAATTAGAGGGAGATGGTGTCAGGATCCTAGGATCAAAGGCAGATTTTGTGGGACTGCATAGCAACAGGCATTTCCAGATGAGTAAAAAAAAAAAAAAATTCTTTTTTAGGTTTAATGAGCACAATAATGAAAAAAAAAAATGTGGGATGGAAACTCCACTGTAAGATAGGATTTACAGACCGCTAAAAAAAAAAAAAAAAAAAACATGATTAATGAAATGCAATGAAAAAAAAATAAAAAATAAAAAAAACACTATCTGAACGGCTACTCAACTCCTGAAAAATGTACCGTGTTTATATGCATCTACCAAAAGTACCAGCAACTACCAGTAGGCTTACGGTATTTTTTGCATAGTACTAATGCTTGACTATGCATAACAAATTGATCAGACATATTAATAATTTCAAATTAGGTTTTGTTAGGGAAAAATTATTTGTCCCAACAAAGAAAAAGATTCAATAGAATTTTCTACCCGAACGAATAATTCCCCTTCAATAAAAAATGACTGTTTATTGATTAAACTGACAATTTACTGCAGTCGATTTTCAGAGAGATATATTTCACAATGACTGTAACATGACATGTCACGTGCAACATACAAAAAGATAGATCTTGCAGTTACAAGCGTGACACATTAAAACAGCTCATGAATAATCTGATGCAATGTCCAGCAGGACTGCTAAAATGACCTCCAGTGTCTTCAGCATTATGGCCTTCCATTATAAATGCTGCGCTCATCTCTTGGAGCGATCACACCACCTGGCACAATCGATTGTAAGATGGCTACAACAAGTTAATGATTAACATAGAAAAATATCTGGAAAAATGGCATCTAAATTGTACACTGAGGTATGATCGGTATCCTTGGAGAGCGATATTTGAAATTTGCACAGTGAGACATAGCATAATAATAACTCTTTATACCAAAAGGTAAAAAAGCTGTATGGAGAATGGTAATAATTAGAGGTTCAGTGTCTGAAAGGGAAGCACAAAAAGCCCTGTGTGTGAGAGAGGAAAGATTGTTCCAAGGCACACAGCACTGCTTGGCGCTATTATATTGAGTTACAGTTTTTTCCAAGTACTGTGCACATGATATAAATATTATATACCACAGGACATTCCTTTAAGGAACATGAATTACAAAACATAAATTGCGCAGAGAACAGATAAAGCAAACACATGGGAGATGGAAAGCAGAGAGAACCTGTCTGTTTCGTGTAAGGGCACGTGGCTTCCCCACCATCAATGTATATCTGCACTCCATCATAGGAAATGGCCTTTCATTTTGGTTTAAGCCTACTCCACTAGGCCAGCAGTAGAAGAGATCACATTTTATTTCACAAAAAGAATGTGGTTTTTCTAAAGGGTTACTGCAGACAGTTTTTGGACAAATCAGACAAATCTATCTGTTGGGAAGTTGTTTTTCAAAAACGTCATTTAAAATGACCGTGTGTGGGCTTCACATCATTTTTCAGGTCCTGAAAAACGACAAAAAAAAATTCGAACATGCTGCATTTTTTAACGTCGTTTTAAACAATGTTGTTTTTCGGGTTGTAAAAAATGATCGTGTGTGGGCTAAAACGACAAAAAAAAAAAACTGTGCATGCTCAGAAGCAAGTTATGAGACTGGAGCGCTCGTTCTGGTAAAACTACCGTTCATAATGGAGTAAGCACAATCATCACGCTGTGACAGACAAAAAAGCGTGAATCGTCTTTTACTAACACGGAATCAGCTAAAGCAGACCAAAGGTGAATGGAACTTCCCCTTTAAAGTGCCGTTGTACGCGTTTGTACGTCACCGCGCTTTGCTAGATAATTTTTTAAAAACGATGGTGTGTAGGCAACGTCGTTTTTAATGATGAAGTTGGGAAAACTTTGTTTTTTAGACATGCTGAAAAACTACGTTTTCTTTCATGCTGAAAAATTATCGTGTGTACGCGGCATTTGGCCTGAAAGGCAAGCTTCAGGTCTGGAGGAAACCAGACACCTCTCATCACCATCAAATCGTAAAAAAAAAGTGAAGCGCTGTGAATACTTTCAGGATGCACTGTATATAGGCTTCCAATTTCTGACCCATGAAAGGAAATTGTAGTTTGCTTGATGCTTCCTCTGGGCGATTGGTACCCAGATATTTTTCAAAGAAACTAGAATGTTTTACCATAAAAATTTGCGTATTATGTAAATATGTAATAAATCATACTGTGAAAATTGAGAGAGGATGGAAGTAGGAATGGCGCTAGCTTTTAAAGTGCAGTGCCGATGTGGTAAATAGTGTTACAGGCGCCTGTACTTAATAGTGAAAAACGCAGTGACATATAATCAAATACAGGTAAATTGGTGCATTTTAATAAAATCTAATTTTGAAATCCTAGTACGGAAAGTAAAGGAAAATGCTGGTGATATCCAAAATGTGTGTGTAAATAGCAATGCGATTAAGTGAAAATAGATGAATTAGATTGCTTAAGCAGCTGCGATAAAAACGCAGTTCTAAGTAATCCAAAAAAAATATAATAAAATAGTGCACCGTAATAAAATCCTTGTGCTACAAAGGCTAGTGCTATCCACTGCAAAGGAAATGACAAAGAAACAATTAAGTGGCAATAATTATAAATAAATTAAATAAAAAAAAAATAGAAAAAGTGCTTCATGCTGTTGTGGATGTCTAGTTCTATGCTTCACACAAGTGATCCACTCCAATCTGTGCTCCTGTATGGAACCGCACTCACCAGATTTGTGCCCCCTCTTGGGGTTTGCAGCATTCACAGTGTATGCCACTGTGCAGCACTCTGGCAAAGGCACGTCCTGGTGGTGCTCTCAGTGTTTATCCCATATACAGGAGAAAAGAAGAAGAAAGGGGTCCCAAGATAGTGTAGTACTGTTTAAAAATTCAGCTTTTATTGGTAAAAGACAAATGGGTACTCACAATTTTGTTGAAATGACAGAGCATTACTTTAGCATGCAGAAAACTGAAGTGTTGTGTTGTTCTGTCGGATCACTCGACCGGTTTTGTCGACCTGAAGCCTTTGTAGCACAAGGATTTTATTAAGGTGCACCATTTTATTATATTTTTTTTGGATCACTTGGAACTGCGTTTTTATCGCAGCTGCTCAAGCAATTTAATTCATCTATTTTCACTTAATCGCATTGCTATTTACACACACATTTTGGATATCACCAGCATTTTCCTTTACTTTCCGTACAGGCACCTGTAACACCATTTACCACATCAGCACTGCACTTTATCATCCTCGGTGAGGGAACCAGGAAGTGAAGCTCTCCGGCTTCACTGCCCGGTTCCCTTACGGCACATGCGCAAGTCGTGTGCGCCATGCTCACTGGTCCCCGCTGTGTTCTGGGAGCTGTGCGTTTCCCAGAACACAACGGGGGGGGGGATCCAACATGCTGCCCGCAGTCTACCCGCAGACTGTGTGGCCGGAAGTGGGTGCAAATGCTTGTCTTTAGACAGGTATCTGCACCCCCCTCCTCCCTGAAAGGTGTCAAATGTGAGGGAGGGAGGGTTCCGATGAGCTGAATTTCCACTTTAGGGTGGAGCTCTGCTTTAAAGGAAACCCTAAGGGCTCTTTCACACGGAGTGGACCGTTGGGTCCGCTCCGTGTGTCCGCCAAAGCTCAGCGGGGATCCCCGCTGAGCTGTCGGCGGATAGGGCGGTCCCCGCACACAGTGCAGGGACCGCCCTGTCTCTGCTCCGCTGTCCCCTATGGGGGATCGGATGCAGACGGACCGTCTGTCCATCTGCATCCGGTCCGTCCCGCCGAACGGAAGAAAAATAGGGTTTCTTCCGTTCGGAAGAAGCGGATCCCGACTGACGCGGACGCTAGCGGATGCTCCATCCGCTAACGGACGCGATCCCATAGGGATTCAGTACAAGTCCGTTAACGGACTTGTAATGAGCGGACGAACGGTCCGCTAGTGTGAAAGAGCCCTTAGCGATAAATACAGGGACTATACTAGTTAGCCGACTTAGTGTTGCTTTAATCCTTTCTTCTTCACTGACCCAACAGAAGCATACAAATCCGAATGTCTGAGGGAACCCTTGATCTGCATGACCGTCGGATAAAAAGCATATTCCGAAGGAGAGGTTAGCAATGGTAAACTGCATATCCTCTCTGCACAGGTTTCCTTTAAATGCATTTTATTTTATTTTTTATAAAGTCATACAAAATGTCAAATATCAAAAGGAGGATTGAACTTTTCCGCACAGGAAAAAGGATTTCACCTCAAATGCCATTTTTCAAATATAGAGTTTGCTGAATTTAGTGAAAGGTACCTAAGAAACTCATGCCAAGGAGCACCTTGAACCTGTTTCAAAGAACAACTTAGCTGGAGGCAAGAAAAATCTGTTACAGTGAAACTACTATGATTCCAAGTCTCAACCCCACTTCCATTAACAGCAGATGCCAGAACAGCAACCAAAGCTGTCACACTGTTCATTTCATAAAGCTGGATCCAGGGTTGTTGATTAGGAAGATAGTATGCAATGTACAGAAAAAAGTACATGCAGGGCACATTAGTTAAAATACAAAAGAAGCTAAAATAAAATGGCAACCTTCAGATAAAACTAATCAAATATAATGATGCAAATCTTAGTTTCAAAGAACAGCTTTGGTTTGGAGAGCTACTGAAATAGATCAGACTTAAAATACAGCTAGTGCAACTGTCTGACATCTAAAACTATCATCCCACAATAGATATTAAAATGAAGGGGAGCTCCAGTGAGAATTTGGTAGAGCCTCCCTCTAGTGGTGGGTAGTGGTAAAAAAAAGAGTGAGTATTTGTATTGCCTAGATTAGCTAATCTGTACCCGCTAGGGAGAGCGGGATGCACTGAATAAGACGGTCAGAAGCAAGAATCCTTACAAACCTGCAAGCAATATCAGCATGAATATTAGCGTGTGAGAGTTTTTCGGTTGCTACCCGTGTCCAGGAACTTTGGGTTGGTCAATTTCAAAGGGCATGCCATGGATGGCGATACCGTGCACATTGTCCAGGCTCCCTTATGCTTGTACCCATTGTACCCCCATGGAAATGTACTGCCATGGTGGACCAATAGAAAGTTTGACCAGGTGCTGTGCAGATCACACCCTCCTCAAAGGAGGAAGCATCTCTTAAGCCCGTTACCACTCTCCCACAGTAAACCACAGAGGAAGAAACACAATCCAGGGCCATTTCTCCATGGAGAAAACCGTGGCAACTGGATGTGCAACCCAAAAGCTACACTAAACAAGAAGCAGAAGGAACATGCATGGAAAATAGGAAATATTGATTTTTTATTTATTTTTTAAATGGAGAGATTGGAGCAATTCTTTGGTAAGCAAGTACCTTGCTAATAATATTATGACCCCCCCTAGCTGGAGTTTAGCTTTGCAAGCTCTGTAAAAATGTGTGCTCGCTGAACATACAAGTTTAACAATTTCCAGTAAGCGGCCCATTCAAATTCAAATCTACAGGGGATCCCAGCTCTGGGGTAGTTCTCAAACTTTATATGCATATCTCTATTACCTAAAGAGCCTATGAGCTTATCACCTTACCAACCACATTCCTCTAACATCTAAGCCAAACACGTTCATACTTGTTTTCCGACTTGTTGGTTGTTTATAAAATGCAGTACATTTTGTTTTCCCAGCAGACTAAACGATATGGATGGCTTTCTACCGCCAGCCTACAGCATGGTCAGCATGATCCAGTTATTGCAAAAATAAATCGATAAGATGGATTACTTCAATAAAACCAGATGATTAACTTCGAATCGCCTTTTCCAAACACTCAGAAAATGGTTTGGTTGTAAACATAAAAAAAAGGATGAAGTATAAGATTCATTTTAGCTCCATGGCATTACTGGGATACCATCCAAACGAAATAAGTAACAAGCCTATTCTTGTCAAAATTTTCCCTGGAATCTCTAATAGCAGCTACAAAAAAACCCACAAAGTTTATAAAATTTAGAAACAAGACATCTACAAATATGCCGAATTAGAAGGAATTAACCAGCAGAAACATAAATCAAAGAATTGCTGTGCCTGGAGTAAAATGTTAATATCCCTCCAAAAAAAAAAAGTCACATGAAGGATTCCCTATTTATGCAGCAAATGTTATATATATATATATAATGTTGACAAATAACCAAATTGAAAGTCTTTCAATTAGAGCCGGTTCACACTGGGGCGACTCGTCAGGCGGCTGCGAGTTGCGTCCCATTCTATGCTATAGAACCGTTCTAATAGGAGTGACGCAAGTCGCTCTGACTTAGAAAAAAAGGTTCTTGTACGACTTGGGGGGCGGCTCGGGGGGGATTTGCATTGACTTCTATACAGAAGTCATTTTGCTAATCGACTGTGAAGTCGTCTTCAGGACGACTTGCAGAGTCGCCCCCGAAGTTGTGCCGCCACAGTGTGAACCTGGCTCTTAAGTAGTTTGTTTTATATTTCACTACATTTCATCGGAAGTAGTAAAATAGTAAATACAAAAAATAATAATGTAACGGGAGGGCCTGTGGAACCCAGAATCCCTTAGAAAGTATGGGATACCCTTGCTTTAGCTCCCCATGCACCTCTTATGTCCAAATCCCTGTGTCTATTAGGGGCACAGGGTGAGAAAGAATATAACAGACATGAAGAATATGTCTTGGATTACTTAAAGCGGGAGGTTCACCCTAATTGTCAAGTTTTGCTGTTTAAAACCAGTAGCCATAGCACTGTATCTATCCGTTTTTTGCTTTTTTTTTAATCGGCCTCCTTACCTTGGAATGAGGGCCTTTTGTGAGCTGTCACTCACTTTTCCCCGCGGGAAAAATCCCTGATCAGCGCTATGTCTCCTGGGAGTGAGTCCTGAGAATCCCAGGAGACGCGCTGTGCTTGAAATCCCGCGGGTCACGTGACTAGTCTGGCTAGTCACAGCGGGGAGTGTCCTTTTCAGGACGCTGCCGGCCGCTGTCCTAGCAACTGTGCAGTGTTGACGGCGCGGCTCGCCATCACACTGCATAGTTGCTAGGACAACGGCCGGCAGCGTCCTGAAAAGGACACTCCCCGCTGTGACTAGTCACGTGACCTGCAAGATATCGCGGGATTTCAAACACAGCGCGTCACCTGGGATTCTCAGGAGACACCGCATCCCGGAAGATAATACAGGAGGGATTCAGAGTGCCAGCAGTTAAGATGGCAATGTCCATCATCAATTTTTATAAAATCTACTTTTGGGGGAAATCGTCCTGGTAGCGGCTGCGACTAGGAGACTGGTGAGTACAATTTTCGTTGTACCATCAGCTTTACAAAAACGTCTTTAAAAAAAAACGTTTTCCCGCGGAACTCCCGCTTTAAAATGGGACAGTAATATTTATCCACAATATCTCCCAGGATATATGCCATATTAGAAATAGTGACTCATTCATACTGTTGGGACATATACTGTAAGGAGATGCTAATATCACCTCCAGCCACCTGTCTGTCTGTTATAATGTAAATGCATCTAGAATAACGTCTAAGAGTCTTTCATTGTGGCTTGTGCCAATTGACCCTGTAATTGTTTGAAGGAGTTCTGTTGATTGGTGATAATGTTGATTGTGTCTTCTGAGCTACAAGACGGCAAGTCTAGCCTAAAGGTCTGGTCACAGGTGTATTTAATATGAGCAGGATATGTATGCACCTTCTCTTTTACTGTATATAAGCCTGTAGTCTTTCAATAAAGAATGTGATTCCTGCTTGAACCTCAACACAGAGCTTTGCCTCATATTTAGGGGAGAATTATTCGGCTGGTTGGATTGTCTGGTAGTTGCCTTGTGTTCGGAAATGGAATATCCTAAACGACTTTAACCCCTTTCATACACGGCGTGTCGTTACAAATAACAACCAACAAAAATAAATGTGGCCATTAAAATTAAATTTATAGAATATAGCAGGTAAAGTGGCCATGTTACTATAAGGTTTAAACAAAAAAAAAATATATATATATATATATATATATATATATATATATATATATATATATATATATATATATATATATATATATATATATATATATATATATAATATAGTTACATAGTTAGTCTGGTTGGAAAAAAAGTCCATATATTAAAAAAAAAAAAATACAATACCATAGACACAATCCTATACCCACAGTTGATCCAGAGAAAGGCAAATAAAAAAAAAAAACAGCAGAGCATGCTCCAATTTTCTCCAGCAGGGGAAAAAAAAATCCTTCCTGACCCCCCTAGAGGCAAATAGGATATTCCCTGGACCAACCTTACCTATAAATGTCAGTATCCAGTTATATTATAATAATAATCTAGGCCTCTTTTAAACGCAATCTACTGAGCTGGCCAGAACCACCTCTGGAGGGAGTCTATTCCACATTTTCACAGCTCTTACTGTGAAGAAACCTTTCTACATTTGGAGATGAAATCTCTATTCCTCTAGACGTAGAGAGTTACCCCTTGTTCTCGGTGTTGAGTTATTCACTATAAGATCATCACAAAGTTCACTATATGGACCACTTATGAATTTCTACATGTCAATCATATCACCCTTAATCTCCTCTTCTCAAGAGAATAAATTCAGTTCCTCTAATATTTCCTCATAGCAGAGTTCCTCCATGCCTCTCATCAGTTTGGTTGCCCTTCTTTGCACTTTCTTCAGTTCCCAGATATCCTTTTAGAGAATTGGTGGCCAAAACTGAACTGCATATTCCAGATGAGGTCTTACTAATGATTTGTACAGGGGCAAAATTCTCTCTCGCTCTGGATTCTATACCTCTCTGAATACAAAAAAAAAAAAAAGGATTTTGCTCACTTTGGAAACCACAGCTTGGCATTGCATGCTGTTATTAAGCTTATGGTCTACCAGGCAGCCTATAAAAACAAGATGTTATATACATAAATTTCCAGCAGGCCATGTGTAAGAATTCCATAAAGTTGTAGGTTAAACGACACTTTTAGATATGTTCAATACCTGCTCCCCCTTGGCTCATATGTCCTGTCGTGACGTATGAGCCAATGGGATTTTTTCCAATGAAGGTGCAGAATGGAAACCACAACATGCTGCATTGTGTAAATCAGTCGGTAAAATAAGTATTTAATTTTTAGTAGTTGTTTTACATTTCCTAGTTAAATTTAAGGGAAAGCGTTCTTCCAAATCCAGTCTTAGAAAAAGTGCCTTACAAATTTGGGATTAGGAAGTGCCAATTCCCTGTCATGGAATGCGCTTTAAATTTAGCGTGAAGTTCCAAAAAGCACAGTACTTAGCCTTGCTTGAACAATGAGGCCGGTTAGGTGACTGCCAAACTATAATATACTTTTTTTTTTAATACCGAGATTACTAAATGGTTATATAGGAATGTATAAAAAGTGTGGCAAAGAAAAATGATGTACAGGCAAAGCGGTTGCCAATACCATCCAAATTCCTTATTTTAATTTTCCCAGAAATTATAGGCAGAAAGCATAAAATAGCTTCAGATGACAGCTAAAAAAATGCTCTAGATTTATTTGTGTCCCTTTTCATAAAGCTAACCCTATTAATAATTCCCATCAGTCTCACATACCTACCCATATAGTTGGTTCCATATTGTAATAGGAATACAAGCAGAGCTGCCAACTGTCAGTAAATGTATGGACAGTTTGTAAAAAAAATTACAAACGCTTGTAAATATCAGGGGCTGTGAATCTGTTGCCTTGTGTTAACTTTTTAAGTGTAAACCAGACAAAATTACTTCTTAGGCCCCTTTCACACCTGCGGACCATATGTCCGCTTTTTAATACATCCGTTTACGGATGAAAAAGGGACATACATTAATCCCTATGAGATCGCGAGTGTCAGCGGATGAACATCCGGGTGTCAGCGGATCCGCCGACACCCGATCTCATCAGTGTCCGCAATCCTCCGATTCTGCAGACGGAGGAAAACCCTATTTTTCCATCCGTCTGCAGAGTGGATCTGGTGAACACAGACAGACGGTCCGTGTTAATCCGATCCCCCCATAGGGGAGAGCGGAGAAAAGACAGGGCGGTCCCTGCACAGCGTGCAGGGACTGCCCGGTCATCTGCCGGCTCAGCGGGGATCAACAGAGCGATCCCCGCTGAGCAAGCGGATACACATGTACGGATCCTCACGGGATCCGTACATGTGAAAGAGGCCTTATGGGTATTGTTAGTGTTTCTATATTGTGTTTATACCATTTAAATATTGATTGTCTTTGTTTTTAATAGGAGTTCTGCCAATTTTCAGTTTGTCAGTAAAATAAATTGCTGTCAGTAAATTGTCCATGTTTTGTCAGTAAAAAATGCTGCAGGAGGTTGGCAACACTGAATACAAGTAGCTAGCAGTAGTGCAGAGTAACCGTGTATGCATACAGGTATACGTATTGAAAAGTACACTGGAAGGGTGAGGTGTACTCAACTACTGGAAAGATAACAAATACCTTGGTATTCAGCCTGTGTCCCCTTAGATTTCCAATTGATATGAACTGTAATATACCCTAAAAGCATTTCTGTGATTTTAGCAATTACATATCCTTATGGAAATTATATGAATACAAATCTTCCTCTTAATGGCCGAGGTGGACTGATGACATCACGATTTCCATGGTGGCCAATCAGAGGAAGCCTTGTATTCATTGGGAAAACAAAATACAAGGCTTCTCTTGACTAGCAGAGATGCATTCAGGCAGACTATCTAGTAGTTCCAGCATCAGACAGAAGTTGCCCGTACTGCTGCTGGAACACAGCGCCACATACTGCATACTTTTGTAGCTTGGCCCAACCCAACTACTTAAAGTCATAGTAATGCCAGAATTTGTCTCTAAAAGCATTTAAAAAAAAATATACCATTCAAAATATTACCAGGGTATAAAACGGGCCACTTTTGTACATGATTAGAAATATGACAGCATACATGGCTCACCTATTTTCTGGTTGAATATCTTGTCAAAGGTCAATTCACCTCTTTCTTCTAAATACTTTTGCATCACACTTCGAATGCTGAAAATAAATAAGCAACAGTGATTAGCAAACCTGCAGGTAAGAAAATAACCACATTTATATTTTACATGCCTTATCTTTTTTACAGCTTACATTCTATTTTCTGATATGCAATTAGCACAGAAACTCCCAGGCTCCAGGCAAAAATGTTTGTGAAACAGACATACGGTATCTGAAACAGGCCACTTTTTCTTTTTTAATGAATGTTTAACAAGCATTGTTGAACATATTGCACGCATTGCAGTGTTTATGCTTTAGGTTATATTTTTTCAAGCATTTTAATGCACAAAACAAACTTAAAAAACACATGAAATATTTATCAATGCACAAAAAAAAAAAAATGGGCGTAAAAAAAAAAAAATAAAAAAAAAAAAGGAATGCAGAAATGTAAATGGGGCATCTCGAGAATTTTCTCTTTATTACAACCAAGCTACCAGAAATGTTTCTCCGGGGTGGGAGCATTTCTAATTCTGTAGTTAAAAGGAAATACGGTAACACTGGGAAACTTCATGGCTTGATATAGGAAATTCATGTTCATGTGGGACACTGGTAATAACTGCATTCATGTAAGAACTCTGTGCTTTATATTAAAAACATAACTGTTACTTTTGTCATTTAATGATGGTAAAATGTACCTTTCCTTCTCAGTTTGCAGCTAGCTATAATTATATAAACCGAACAAAAATTGAAACCGTACAGAATGCATCCAATATGGATAAAAGGAAACATTTCATATGCAAATTCCCACAGAAATTTAATTTTTTTTTTCTTATGTGGTTGGCTCATTGCTTTGCCTAGCAATTTTCTCTCTTTACAACACTGAGAATGATCACTTTACTGTAGCAGGCAGGCTCTCCCACTTAGAACCCAAGAGATGCATGTATCAAGTTTCCATGAAAGTGCAGGAATATTAAATAAATAAATATTATATATAACACATATATATATATATATATATATATATATATATATATATATATACATATACATATATACACACACACACACATATACACACACTAATTATATATATATATATATATATATATATATATATATATATATATATATATATATATATATATATATATATATATATATATATATATATATATATATATATATATACATACATACATACACACATACATACACACACACACACACACACATACATACATACACACACACACACACACACACACACACATACATATATATACACACACACACACACACACACACACACACACACATATATACACACACACACACACACACACACACACATACATATATATACACACACACACACACACACACACACACACACATACATACATATATGAGGTTTGCGTTTTGCTTTTCTTTTTCTCCTTTCACAACAAAAGTGAATCAATTTTCAGAACTTAATTGTCTAATGAATGAACCTTCTGAAATTTACTCAGTGGGTGGCCCAGCCAAATCTGCGCAATCAACTTTTATCAAAAGGATCCTATTGATCAATTCAGGGCTAAACAGCCGTTGCACCAATCAAATGCAGCTGCTGTTCGGCCGACAGCGACTGTCAGGATACAATAGCCCAGCAGGGGAATTCGCACATCTACGCCGTTAGCCTGGATGAAGGAATCTGTTATTTTTTTTCATTCAGGATGGGTTCCCCTTTAAAATGGAAGCGGCTCTGTTTTCTGTTTCAGGGAGGAATCAGGTCCAAATTTTTTGAATTAATTCAGACCTGAAACAGATCCAAAGATGCACAGGACCCTTCTGCAGTGCGCTGCACAGCCGCCCCGGAGATGTGTGAACCAACTCTTTAGAGAGCCAGTCACAATCTCGCATCCGATTTGCATAAGTGTGAACCCAGCCTGAATGAAATAAATCTGACATTGTAATGTCCGCTTTAGAGACATTTCTTTGCACAAAACTTCCACGTCCAGGTAGAAGCACAATGTTTCTTACAGAAGACCTTTCAGTAATTTTAAAAATCTGCATAAACAAAATTCTGACAAGTCTTAATACACAGCAATGACATCAATTTTCCAAAAAGTGGAGGTCAAGACAAGTAACTTTGTCAGGACGTGATGTCGTCTTCTGTCTCCTTTCCCCGAGTGTCAGACGGCAACAAAGTAACAATTCAAGAGGTGATAGGCCGATCTGTGACAGACATTATCAATACAAAACAGACTGCACAGGCACCAAGAGTTACACAATATCTAAACGATATCTAAACCAGCATCGTTGGTGTAGGAAGTAGATGATGACCCTGATCATGACTGAACATACTATATCTTATGATAAATCCACTTGAATGTATATCAAGAAAAAACACTATAAAATGATCTTTTACCTGCTCTGTGCAGTGGTTTTGCACAGAGCAGCCCAGGTCCTCCTCTTCTCGGGTCCCCCACCAGTGTTCCAGGCCCCCCCCTCCTGCCGAGTGCCCCTCACAGCAAGCAGCTTGCTATGGGGGCAGCCGACCTGAGCCGCAGCTCTGTGTCCATTCAGACACAGAGCTCTTGTTTGGCATCGCCCCTTCTCTCTCCTTATTTGCTCACTGACTTTGACAGCAGCGGGAGCCAATAGCGTCCGCTCTGTGTCTCAGGCAATTAGGAGGGATAGTATCGGACAGCCGAGTCTCGCTTGCAACAATCGCTGGATCTAGATGGGCTCAGGTAAGTATTATGGGTGTTGAGGGGAGCTGCTGCACACAGATTTCTTTCTTCTTTTAACTTAATGCATTTGGATAAAAGGTCTTTAGAGCCACTTTAAATTATTAAGCCATATTTGAACATCAGGAAGACTGTGCTAATATTTAATTTTTTTTTTAAAAGTGTGTAATATATATATATATATATATATATATATATATATATATATATATATATATATATATATATATATATATATATATATATATATATCCCCCCCTTACTTTCAGTATGGGCACTACGCTATAGTTAGTGGGGAATGAGAGAGCTATTTTGCTCCCATTCACAATTTGCTAAAATTGGGACTTCTGTCACTCCAGAAACGTCCACTGGGTCAGTCTGTGCTCCAGGGATGCAATACCATCCCTGCCCAGCAGTTGGCACCAGAGGGGTTCTGGCAGAGCAACTTTCCCCAGCAGCCAATTAGAGAAGTTTCTCCCTCGCAAGGCATGCTGGGGAGGGGTATATCTGTAAAAGGTGTCACGTGCTAACCAAGTTTCACCGGGTCCCGGTTCCAGGTGCGGCATCCACCTTCAGGGTGCGCGCATCCATGGACCCCGCCAGCGAGGCCCACCAGGCCAGAATTGCAGTCTACACAAACCCTCATCCGGGGGTAAAAGGGGACTCCAGTGACTTACTGGGTCCCCAGTTCTATTGAAAGGATCCCAGGCTGGGCGCCGTTCGATTGGGGGGTCGGCTTGAGGAGAACTCGGAGGCAGGTTGTCCAACAGGGCTTGAACGAACCAATCAGGGATCTGGTGACCAGAATGTTGACAGGTACGTTTGCTGTCATCTGGTGACCTATGCTAAAACTGGGAGGATTCGCTCCATTTATCCATCTAGCTCACCTAAAGTAATTGGCCTGTGGCAGAGGCCCTAGAGTCAGGTCTGTGAGAGAGATCTGTTCCTCCCAGCAAAAGTGACACTTCGGCTGCCAGGCTTGTGAGAGGGGTCTGTCCAGGGGCACTTTACCCACTCAGCTAGAGTGGTGACGAATAACAATTTGGTACTCTATTGAACAAGTACTGCTCAATCAATATCCGGGCCTGACACTGCAAGGTTCTCCCTTTTCTTCATCAACCTGCTATTCCCAATTGATGTTGATGTTGGCCGTGTTTGGCCTGGAAATAAAGCATTGGAAAACCCTTTATTCACTGTCTGGACCTTCGCTCACTGCTTTGTTCTCCAACCGCACCCATACGCCACATTAAGGTAACTCAATATGCCGATCCCAATAACAAATCAGCGGCTCCTGGGGGGGTAGCGCTACACAGTGATATTCAACTGTCAGGGATGCAGTAGCCGGAACTATAGAAGTAGCATCGGAAAATGCGGCTGCTTGCCTGCTCACTCCGCGGTCAGTGGCTGCAGACAGTGTGCACCCACAGTAGTTATACAGCCAAACAAAAAACAGTTCCACTCGCATAGTCACAGCGTTCCTATTGTCCATCAGCAGAGGTGCCAGAATGGAGATCCTGCCAGCAAAAAAGCCCTGGGGTGTGCCTGGGCATTAGGGTGTGCCCCGGCACACCCCGTGCGCACGCCTATGCTACTAACTTAACTGAAGTGAGGCATAATTGGAAAATGGATTAAACTCCACCCCCCAAAATAAATAAAAGAACATTGATGTGGACAAAGCCTAATTATACATTTGACAGAAGCACAGAATCAGAAGTGGAAACAAGTCACTAAGCCAACTAGTTTCTCAAGTTTCCGAATGTGTTTCAACCAGTGCTTCCTCTTCTAGCTTCCACATACAAAGTACAATGCACTCCATCTGATACAATGATGTATTTTTCTAACCTGTTTAATGCTTAGTATCATATTGTTGTTGTTTTTTTGAGTACCTTGGATTTTAAGTTAACATGTTGGTTTTAAATTTAAGGCGGTACTAAAAACACAAAACCACTAAAAATGTAACATATCATAGCTGATCAATTATTAGATGTGGTGGCCTTTTTTTTTTTTTTTTTTTTTAGGCATTTTCCTCTCCGTTTTCACCTGGAGATCCGGCCAGTAACCCAGAAACACTCCTCCTGTATTAAGCACTGTGCACACTACTAGTTTATTTTTTATTTATTTTTCTAACAGCTCAGGTCGGACCTCCCCTGCTGTGCCATTGTGCTCTGACAGGGAGAAAGCCCCCCCCCCACCAGAACACTCCGGTCATTGGCTGAAATCGCTAATCAGGAGTTGGATTCTGTCGGGCAGACTCCAGTACACACGTGCTGAATGTTGGCTGTGTTCTATTGAACTGACCAACAGTCCCCTGTCTGGACAAATGAGCAACAGAGACACCTTTGGACAGCAGCATTGATAGTCTGGGGGAGGAGAGGAGTGTAATGCCCCATACACACAAGCAGAATTTCTGCCAGCAAAAGTCTCATGTGAGCTTTTCATTGAAAATTCTGACCGTGTGTATGCTCCAGACTTTTGCTGTCGGAATTTCCACTAGCAAAAGTTTAAGAGCAAAAATGTCAGACGGAAAAAATTCCTATCAGAAAATCTGTTCATCTGTATGGAATTACGACGGGGAAAAAAACATGCATGCTTGGAAACAATTCGACGCATTCTCGGAAGCATTGAACTTCTTTTTCTCACCTCATAGTGTTGTACGTTACAGCGTTCTTAAGGCTCAAAAGTTCAGAGAACATTTGTGTGACCGTGTGTATGCAAGCCAAGCTTGAGCGGAATTCCGTCAGAAAATTATTATTTTTTTTCCCCAACAGAAATTCCGCTTGTGTGTACAGGGCATTAGATAGACTAGAATATTTTAATACACTATTGCCGCGTACACACGACCTTTATTCATCACGAGAAAAATGCAATTTTTTTAATTGGTCATTAAAAACAACCGTGTGTGGGCTCCAGAGCATTTTTCTCGACTTGAAAAATGGGCATTAAAAATTTAGAACATGCTTTATTTTTTCTTGTTTTTTTCACTACGTCGTTTTTCACGTCCTGAAAAACAGTCATGTGTAGGCTTTAACAACGGGGAAAAAAAACGTGCATGCTCAGAAGCAGGTTATGAGAAGGGAAATTTGAATAATCAGCCCAAAGGGTGTCACCAATTGAATGGAACTTCCCCTTTATAGTGCCGTTGTATGTGTTGTACGTCACCGCGCTTTGCTCGAGCATTTTTTTTTCACGATTGTGTGTATGCAAGGCAGGCTTGACAAGAATCACGTTGAGAAAAACGTTGTTTTTTCCATGACATTAAAAACGGTCGTGTGTACGGGACATAACGAATTGAAGCCAAACACCATCTAATACTTTATAAGCAGTTGCAGTAAACAATTATTATTATTTTTTTTTTTTTTTTTTTAAAAGCTTTACCAAAAAAAAAAAAAAAAAAAAGATTAATGTTGGCACCCTTGTCAGCGTTAAATGGTTTATCTTGTTCTACATCTACAAGAGAGCTTGTAGAAAGACAACATACCTACCGGCTGGATCACCAGGTGATAATAAATTAATACAAGCCTAAAAAAGAAAACAAATACAGCCACCACATCTAAAAATTGCTAAGCTGCAAATGTAGCAAGGGCTAGTTCACACCAGACGCAGTTCCGTTCAGGTCTGTGTGCTTTTTTTCTGCACAAAATGCATGCACAGCGTGTTCCATGCATTCCAATGGCTCTAGTTCACACCATGCAGTCAGTTTCCGGTCAGTTTCTGCACTGGAAACTGACTGCATGGTGTGAACTAGAGCCATTGGAATAGATGGAAAACACTGTGCATGCATTTTTAGTGCAGAAAAAATACACATGAAACTGTATGGAACTGCGTCCCTAAATGTTTGCTTTCTGGATTAATACCACTTTGAAGTCCAATTTTTATCAACCTACAGGTATTGTTAGACAAGCCATTAAAACAAAAAAAAAAAAAAAAAAGTATGATTGCAATGCTTACACATGGTTCAAAAAAATCCGAATGTTGTTTTAAAGAGAAACTTTGACTCAATGCATAGA
The DNA here is from genome assembly GCF_905171775.1 of Rana temporaria. NCBI lineage: Eukaryota > Metazoa > Chordata > Amphibia > Anura > Ranidae > Rana > Rana temporaria. The sequence goes on from NC_053489.1 coordinate 230,901,744, forward strand.
CTCAGCAACAATATTCCCTCATTTCATTTTGATAAAGGTGTGCTCCCCAACATCCAATTATGAATTGCAATGTTTACAGTCTTTGACCTCTAAGGGCTCATTTACACCAGCCTGCTCCTAAAATGCATACACGCTGATCTACTGTATGTTGAACAGGGGCGATGTAATGCACTGTTACAACACATCGCACAGTTTGCTTACATTTAAAAATGTATTGAGGTGTCACAAAATAATGCTTCAGTAAATTTAAGCACTGCCGTGTGGTGACGTAAATAGTACTACATAAAAAAACAAAACAAAAAACATACATGCTGCATTTTTTTTTTTGCAACACAGCACTACACATGTATAGTGTAAACAGTGTATGTGCCCCTGCATCTATCTATATGAATCCACACAGCTCAACAGACATGATCTTCCCTCCACTTCACAATTATGTGCCACTTCGTGTTGGTCTATCACATAAAATCACAATAAAATACATAGGCGTTTTTGGTTGGAACATGATAATGTGCAAAATTTCAAGGGGCATGAAATATTTTAAGGCACTGTACATTAGTATGAAGCCAGTGGCGCTTGGTCACGGCTGACAGGGCTTTCATCTTCACTCGGTCTTCCTTTCGAGTTCGCTGGCTCCAGCTGTATGAATGGCCGAGCCACAATGACATAAGTCATCGTCGATAGGTTATGCATGCAGGAGTCATGCCCCCGACACAGAGCTCTGAAGGTAAAGCATGGGTATGCCGCCCCTCTAGAGCACATGCGCCGGTGATGTCACTGGCATGTGCGAAAATATCCTAAACAGTGCAAGTTTAGAAGATATTCACTATACCTACAGGTAAGCCTTATTACAGTTCAAAAGTGGACCTTACTACTGCATTAACTTGCTACCCACTATCCCACCTAGTTCTTTTCAGCATCTTTGCATCTTGCTAGTGACAGAGACTAAGCATAGGGAAGTGAAAACACAAAATGGAAGCCGCAAGGGGACACAGGGAGGATCTAGGTTAATCTATAGCAGTGCCATGCATGTCCCTTTTTTGTAGAGAACAGAGAAAGCACAGGAGCAATGAATCGGACAGCTAGAACAAATCAACAAGGTCATAAAGTTTGCTGCAGCTGAACACCACAAAGGAAAAATATATATGTAGCTACTGGAAGACACTTCTACAAGTATACATTATTGCACATTTTTTATTAAATAAGCAATTCTGCAATAAATTATATTATATATATATATATATATATATATATATATATATATATACACACACACACACACACACACAACAGGTGAGGCCATTATTCTGCTGAAAGCAATACTTGGCTCTTGGCTTTCTTTACTACTACTTATTTCAGAGGGCTCACTTAGTAATACAAGCCGTTTGCCATAACGCAACCAGACCCAGTCGGCCAAATTGCATGAACAACATGCGGAGTGGAGTCACCTAGGATGAATTAGGCCAGCAAGCAGTGTGGAATTGGCTTAACTGGTTGACTCCTGTATGTTGAGTTTCAACTCTTTTGCTGATCCAATTCCAACAGTTAATTCATTTACTGTCTGAGAAATTCCAGAGAGTCTGGCAGAGTGAGTGTTGGCCGAGTCCCCATACACAGCCACACACGATGCAGTCTGTACTCAGTGCAAGCCGCCAGTTTTCTAGCCACTGGAAAAGAGGAAAAACACTAGTCTGGCGGTGCATTGCATCCCTGCTAATATAATATCCTCTTCCAATGGCCTTAGTGGCACCAGTATGATCCCACATTGCTAAACCCAGTACAGCACTCATTTGCAGCGCCATTATCTTATTTCTGTAACAGTATGTTTGATAACTAGTAGTGATACTAGATGCATTTACAAGGTCTTGATTGGCCCCACACTGCAGCCCAAAGACAATTACAGCTTGTAGGTAGGTCAAGATTTAGGCGTAGCCCCATGCTAATGCATCCAAGACAGGTGCCTCTTCTACTACCTTTCTCTGACCTTACCACCATATAAATGCTAGATTTTTCAGTGTATTGACAAATAATGTGCTTTTCTGGTCTCGGAAATGACCTGGGTAAAATAAGGGGCTGTATCAGCAAAAGACCTACATTGAACACTGTTGTGATGCACTATAATGCAAAAATAAGAAAATACAAATGTTAAGGACCGTAACGAGACCCTTGTTCGCTCGGTTCCACTCTCCCGACACTCCTCTGCTGTTATTGAATCAGATTGCAGATCGCAACGTCTGATGGTTCGTCATCCAAGGCTCCGGGATTCAAACTACAGCTATGTGCCGTTCGAAATCCATCAGAACAAACACCAGGCAGGCTGTATGTAAGTTCAAACAGGAAAACTCTTTTATTGGATGCACACAATACACTTTTATACAGCAGTTTGAACACCCCACCCCCAACAACCGCTTTCCTATTGGTCAATTGTAAAGTACATTGTAGTTCTCAATTAGGTCCTCTTAGCCATGCAAATGAGGACTTGAAACAGGGTCAACAGGGATTGGTCCGATAGCTTGAATAGGAGGACTGCTATGTGTAATGAGACAGAAGCCCCAGGGGGCAATCAAAGTACACAAACAGCCAAACACAGAACAATGCTTTTTCCTCCAGACCATGGAGCCGTCTGGAGGAGGGGGGGGGTTAGCCTTAAGACAGGGCAGAAGATCCCCCACTATGTAACAGATTCAAACCCTTCAGCATTCCAAGGTCCATGACAAGGACCCTTTCACCTTGGCTTTTAATTTGGATCTATGGGCAGGCAGATGTAAATGGACATATGTAGTTCACATTCGTAAACTGCAATGAGCTAAAAATGAAAATGTGTTGTGATGGGCTGGCTAGGTGTGTTGAGGTGACAAGGCATCCAGTTTCATGCATCCAGTGTAACGCACAGCAAAGCATGCACTTTATACATGCACAGCGCAATATTCTGAATGGGTCCCCAGTGGTAAGCTGCATTATGATGATGACTTAGGTGTAGAGATTTGTCATTCCTGGCTGGCTCTCCTTAACCTTACTGTCCCGCTGAATGTATGAAAACATTTTGGATGTAAGTGTATATAATAAGCTCCATGGCCAAGATGAGCGCAATCAGGCATAGGGAAACAAGCTGGGAAATGCTCAAGTATGAATGAGGGCTCATGCTAGTAAAAAAAAAAAAAAAAAAAAAAAAAAGGTTTTGCTTTAGTTCTACTTCCACTGAAACTGTAAGTTTCATTAAAACCCAAAATGAAGGAATTCTGTTGATGAAGTTATTACTAAAAACATAATTATTGGGCGGTTAAGTGCTAACAAAATGGCTGCCCTTTCAGCTTGCATGTCACTTTAACCGGTTTCCAGCAGGAAACAGCAATATCAAGTAATTGTAAGACTACGTACAGAAGACGTGTATTATAAATCACAGTGGAGCACTCTGCTATCCACTTGCATCTGCTGCCTGGGTCAATCTCCTATTATGTGCTAATTCATTGCAGGGAATCTGGATATCCTTTGCTCCTAATCAGGATAAAAGAATGGCCTCAGTGAAATCAATGTGCGGCAAATCATCTTAATCTAGTTTGGATTATTCTATCCTTTGTCTACGACTGTATTAAACTCGTTGATGCAGTAATTTAAAAGTTAGATAGCACAAAATGCTAATACGTTGTTTGTAGGCGGTTTTCTCTTATCTGTAGGCAGATACAGCTATGCGAGCTAGTCAGGTCACTCCGTGCTTGGTGTTTGCCGCACCTCAGAATCACTGTAATGTTAAACTGTGGCTGTCTTGGACAAACAACGCCCTAAATAAAAGAAACATCCTAAAGAAAAATAAAGTGGTTACAAAGACAGAAGTATCGTGTAAAAGAATGTGCTAATTATCACACTCGAGTTTACAAAACAACCGCTAAATTACATACGGTCATGACAATATCTGAATAAGCCATTTCCTGAGGATTCCAAAAATAAATGATATGTCGTTGACTGTCACTCAAACCCTTTCTGAGAGGTTTCCCATTATGGCGAGTACCAATTGAGTCTCTAAAGAAACCGTTTCATAGATCACATTTCATGTTAAATTAGCTTCAAGCAAAACTCAGCTAAAACATTTCTTTAAATGTGACCGACACCACAGGGGCACTTACAAAAGAAGGGCATTCCTTTAAAACAGGGGTCTTCAAACTACGGCCCTCCAGTTGTTCAGGAACTACAATTCCCATAATGCCCATTGATGTCTGAATTTCAGAATTATACAATGCCTGATGGGATGTTTAGTTCTGCAACAGCTGGAGGGCCGTAGTTTCAGGATCCCTACTTTAAAAGAAGGGCATCTACCATTTACCTTTCAGGTCCACAGCCCAATTACCTTCCAGGTCCATCTACCTTGCCAGCTATACTTACCTTCTTGGTCCAACTACCTTCCTACTCTATCTACCATTTACTTTCTGGGCAATACTTACCCTCTTATAGTCCATCTACCACTTACCTTCCAGGCTATGTGTACCTTCCAGGTCCATCGCCCAAATACCTTCCAGGTCCATCTACCATTTACCTTGCCAGCTATACTTCCCTTTCTGGTCCAACTACCTTCCTACTCTATCATTTACTTTCTGGGCAATACTTACCCTCCTAGTCCATCTACCACTTACCTTCCAGGCTATACTTACCTTCCTACTCTACCATTTACTTTCTGGGCAATACTTACCCTCCTTACCCTCCTAGTCCATCTACCACTTACCTTCCAGGCTATGTGTACCTTCCAGGCCCATCACCCAATTACCTTCCAGGCTATACTTACCTTCCTACTCTACAATTTACTTTCTGGGCAATACTTTCCCTCCTAGTCCATATACTACTTACATTCCAGCCTTTATGTACCTTCCAGGTCCATCGCCCAATTACCTTCCTGTTCCAACTACCATTTACCTTCCAGGCTATACTTGCCAACCTGGTTCATCTACCATGTATCTTTTCAGCTATACTTACCTACCTGGTCCATCTACCATTTGCCTTCCAAGTTATACTTGCCTTCCTGGTCTATCTACTATTACATTCCAAGTCCATGTGCCATTTGTCTTCCCAGCTTTCATTATCTTTCTGGTCCATCTACTATTTACCTACCATCTACCATTTATCTTCTCAGATGCCCAAAAATCGCTGTCATTTACTACTTCCGGTATTTCACCTTTCTGGTCTCATAAATGCCTTCTCCCCCCACCAACTTGTATGTCATTACAAGACATATAAAAGGAGAGTAATTATAAGGGCCCTTTCACACGGGCGTCCGTTTTTGACAAGTCCGTTTACAGGCTCACAATGCATCCCTATGGGATTGAGCAACGCTAACGTCTGTAAAGATCCGCCTCCGCAAAGATCCGCTTTTTCAGACGGAAGAAAACCCTATTTTTCTTCCGTCTGGCGGAACGGATCGGATGAATATGGACACACGGTCCGTATTCATCCGATTCCCCATAGGGGAGAGCGGAGGAAAGACAGGGCGGTCTCTGCACAGTGTGCGGGGACCGCCCTGTCCGCCGACAGCTCAGCAGGGATTTACGGATGATCCCCGCTGAGCAGACGGACACACACGGGGCGGATCAATACGGATCCGCTCCGTGTGAAAGAGCCCTAGGCCCAAAAAGGGTCAAACACCTGCAGCAATCAGGCAACAAAGAGAAAGATCCAAACAAAATAACTTGATGCTCCAGATGAGACAGGAAGCCTAAGGATATCACAGGTGGCTGCCTCGGTTCGCCTCCGCATACGATCAACACTGAAGAAATGGCAGCACTCCAAGATCCATCAAAATTCTTTATTTAATAGGCGAACATTCCAAAGTGTTACAAACAATTCAAACAGTAGACGCGTTTCACACAAAGATGTGTTTATTCATTACCAAAGAGAAAGACCTGGGCAAAGCAAGTATAGATGAAAAGGCCAAATCAGTGCATCTTCTACATTACTGTAAATACATAAAATAAATAAAAGGCGAGTACTGAATATGGTTTACAGGGCTAATCATTTTGCTGCTCTACGATATCAAAGGGGCAGTTTGGGGCTGGTGCTATAATTGGATTTTAACTGCTTGTTAGCAAGAGAATCAACTCCTTGTTAACAATTGCCTCATTTGCAATGCACTGATCTCAGGGGAAAGGGTTGCCAACTAGGGGTTAAATATCTCTCGATAGAAAGTAATTAGAATGTGGCTTATAGCTTCCGCCCTTTGCCCTAAGACATGCTACTTGTACAATGTTCCCTCATCTTGTATAGTAAACAATATGATACAGTTTGTTCAGGATTGAGGTGCCAGGCAGATCTTCTTTTTCCAGCCTTGGCTAAAGTGACACAAAAAAGTCTCTTTTTTTTTTGTTTCAAAATAACATGTTAGGCCTCATGCACACTGGACATTTTTATAGCTGCTGTTTTGGGCTTCAGATGTTTTTTTCTGCAGCCAATAAACTCCCCAGCATGTTATCCTATGTGCCTATTCACACATTGGCTGTTCTCAGCAGTTTTTGTCTGGGGCGTTTTTTTGGCTGGAAAAAAACGCTCCAACTCTGATAAAAGCTAAAAAACGCTGAAAAACTTGGCTATTCAGCATTTATCAGTGTTTTTGTGCCATAAGCTCTTGTGGGTATATAGTTTTGCTTAAAGCGGGAGATCACCCATAAAAAAATGTTTACCCTTAGATTGATGCTCATTTTGTCTAGGGGAATCGGCTAGTTGTTTTAAAATCGAAGCTGTACTTACCGTTGTAGAGAGCGATCTTCTCCGCCGCTTCCGGGTATGGTCTTCGGGACTGGGCGTTCCTATCTTGATTGACAGTCTTCCGACAGGCTTCCGACGGTCGCATCTATCACGTCACGAGTAGCCGAAAGAAGCCAAACGTCGGTGCGGCTCTATACTGCGCCTGCGCACCGACGTTCGGCTAATTTCGGAAAATCGTGACGCGATGGATGCGACCGCCGGAAGCCTGTCGGAAGACTGTCAATCAAAAAAGGAACGCCCAGTCCCACAGCCCATACCCGGAAGCGGCGGAGAAGATCGCTCTCTACAACGGTAAATACAGCTTTGATTCTAAAACAACTAGCCGATTCCCCTAGACAAAATGAGCAGGAATCCAAGGTTAAAAAATTTTATTTCCGGGTGAACCTCCACTTAAAAAAAAAAAAAAAATGCTACAGTTAAAAAAACTCTACCGCAAAATCACTAAAAACAGCTACAGCTTTCTACAGCCAACGCTACTGGCATATTTATAATGTCCGGTGTGCATGAGGCCTAATATTTACCTTCTCTGTGCAGTAGTTTTGCACAGGCTCCAGGCCCCTCCCCTTCCTCTTGCAAGCAGCTTGCTATGGGGAAACCTGAGCCGAGCCGCTGCTCTGTGTGTCCATTCAGACATGGAGCTGCAGCCCAGCCCTGACCCCTCTGCCTCCTCATTGGCTCACTGACTTTGATTGACAGCAGCAGGAGCCAATGGTTTTACATCCACTTTAAGTCCTCTCAGAGAAAGAATCCAATCCACGGAAGTTCAATTTTGGGGGTGTAATTCCGCTTAAAAACACAACAGTAGAAATTGTGTCCCTAGTGTCAATCACATGTCATTCTGATGCACAGCTGCATTCAGAAAAGACTCTAAGGGCTCTTGCAGCTCGAGCAGAAAAGATGCCAAGTGCCCAAAAATGCATGAAAAAAGCATAAAAAGGACCAGCGAAGCTCAAAAACGCACAAAAAAAAAAACACAACAGGAAAAATCAGCTGAGGAGGCGAGGGAAGGGTTTGTGGAAAAAAAGCTTATGCTCAAAAAATCTCGAAGAAGCTCCATAGAAACGTGCAAAAAAGCACAAAAAAAAAAGCACACGCTTCTTCAAGCTTTTAAAGCTCAAATGCCTGTAAATGCAGTTTTTTTTCCAATTCAAATTCAATCTATTTAAAGCAACAACCATTTATCAACATTGTCTCAAAAAATTTAAGACCCACTTTAGAAACTTTACAATGTTGACCAGTCACCAATGTTTCCATCTCAGGCTAACATTCACAATCCGCTATCGATCTATCCTTCCTTATTATAAATGGTTTGATAGAATCGATGCAAGTGTGTATTGATTCACAGCACAATGTGCATACATTTTACGCACGCAACACTGTATAGCAGAGATTTTCATGGGCTATAAATCTTGGAATATTTTCTTTAGTGATGTGTCTCTGGCCACAATATTCTATAACAGGGATAAGCAATTAGCGGACCTCCAGATGTTGCCAAACTACAAGTCCCATGAGGCATAGCGAGACTGACAGCATCAAGCATGACTCCCAGAGGCAGAGGCATGATGGGACTTGTAGTTTGGCAACAGCTGGAGGTCCGCTAATTGCTTATCCCTGTTCTATAAGCAGCTATAAAATGGCAAGTGTATCATGATCATCATAGGCTGCATTGGATGAGTTGCTACAGAGTCTGTAGAAAGCTTCAAATGCTGTAAATTAAGCTAATGGCCAGAAGAATCGATGCAACACAGCCTTCTAATGAGTACCACAAATTATTGCTCTCTATCACTTCTGCCACCTGACCCTGGCATTTAAAAGAGAAGTATGGCTTTTTCTGTTTTTCTAATCATACTTTAGGAGCAACAGACCAATGCTGCATCTGTCCCCTGGCGTCTCTGCACTGAGAACCGAGCCACCGAACACCACCAATGGCTCGGTTCTCACTCCTCCCCGAGCAGAGCGATGCTGAATGTCAGTCAGCATCGCTTCTGCTCTACTTCTCAGCACTCATTGAAGCGCTAAGCCATGGAGGGCGGGGAGCATCCGTCTACGTGGCTCGCTGAGACGCTGAAACGGCCATCAATAAGGGCAGCTGGCAGATCCCGGCTTGGAAGTCGCGATGACGTGCTGTCCCGACTGATGGCAGTGACATCATCGGAGAGCAGACTTCAGACCACTTCCTGCTGAAAACGGGTCACAGGAGTGCAAAACGAATTGCACTCCTGTGACCCAGAAGAGATGCACAGCCTAATAAGCTCAGGCTGGACTTCTCCTTTAAGGCTTACCTGTCATAACAGAATGGGGGTTGTCAGTGCTGACTCTCCTCTGAAAATATTAGTGCCCTGGTTGTGTCTGGCTACCAAAATGTAGCTTGACAGTTGTTTGATTGACTTCTGTCGAAGGGACAGTGGGAACATTTTCCTCAGCCAGCTGCTGATCACTGTATTGTGAGAGTGGCAGATGCTGCTGTCAGAATAGAACGTCCCAGCGGCAGAAATTTCTATATCCACTTTGTTTCTGTGGTTGGAGGAAATTATTATTATTTTTTACAAATACCACCGAGTGGACATCATATGATGTCATTGACTTTGAATGGAGATAGCTGAATGATGCCTGCAGCAACCCAAAAAGGAAAGGAATCCGCTGCTCCAGGTGTATGCAATACCTTCATTGGAACCAAATAGGAGTGCTAGCCCTGGCCCGCCCTCGTAAAAACGTACCAAATGATTAAGCACAGATCAGATGTGTGAAACGCGTCTACATGACTAACACCTGATGTATTTTGACCGTCTGCAATAAAAGGCACTTTATGGAAACTTTGGATGTGCAGCCATTTCTCCTTTTTTCCATGATGCCTGCAGCTACAGACCTAATCCAGATATCTTATTTCAGCCAGCGATTCCCTACAGTGTAAAAGCCATCTAATTGTTTAGCCGCTTGATTGCATTTAAAGGCGGTGCTTCTCTGGTCTTTCCTGTACGATTGGGGGCTGGAGAATAAATCCGGCGGTTTACCCTAGAGCTGGCTGTGGACCAGATAGACCTGGCCATCTCTATGACCCTCAAAGGCCAGAAGCAACATCTTGACCTTTACTTTCAGCTCTGGCAGATGTAAACACTGTCTTTTTTTGCTGGAAAGCCTGATATGAAAAATAATAATATTACAAGGCATTTTTACATGCCTTGTAAAAGGGATAAAAGGTGATCAAAAAACTAAAAAAATATTAGGGAAAGTGGAAAAATTAAGTAAAAAGAAAATAATTTTTTTTTTTTTAAAGCGCCCCCACCCACTTTTGCACAGATGCAGAAGCGAACGCATAACATTAGTTGAGCCTGCATATGTAAACAGCATTCAAACCACACGTGAGGCATCACTGCGATTGCGAGAGGAATCATTTCTAGCACTAGACCTTCATCTGTAACTGTAAACTAGTAACTTGTAAAAAATGTTTAAAGCATCGCCTATGGAGATTTTTTAAGTACTGTAGTTTGGCGCCATTCTAGGAGGGTGAGCAATTTTAAAGCACGACATGTTTGGTATCTATTTACTCATACAAACATCACCTTTTAAAAGTCAACGTCTCCTGGTCCATCGTGGTCCTGGAGCCAAATTTCCCTTAAAGGGGTTGTGTTTTTTCACCTTAATGCATCCTATGCATTAAGGTGAAAAAACACCTGGCAAACCTGGGCGCCCCAGCCCCCCTGTTTTACTTACTCGAGCCTGTTCACCTGCTGTGCGTGTCCCCCTCGTCGTCTTCTCCATGGAGTCTCGGCATTGATTGGATAGATTGATAGCAGCGCAGCCATTGGCTCCCGCTGCTGTCAATCAAATCCAATGGACGCGGCCACCAGGGCCGAGTCATACACTCGGTGGCTATGTACGCCGAGTGTACGACACAGGAGCGTGCCCGCAATGTAACCCCCTCGGGAGAGAGCTTCCCAGAGGGGGTTAGCTATTGCGGGGAGGAGCTGCGACAGCCGCCATGGGACCCCAGAACAGGAGGATCGGGGCCACTTTGTGCAAAACGAACTGCACAGTGGAGGTAAGTATGACTTTTTTTTTTTTTAATAACAAACATAACACAAAGCTTTAGTATCACTTTAACATGAACAATGAGAGCTACCATTAGGGCCTGGGGTAATACTCAGAACCTACTGGCACCTGTGTCGAGTTCATATCTACGGATTCTCCGTTGTGGTTGAACCCCCATTTTCCCCATTTTCTTTCTATAACGGACCCTGCGATATAGGGGTCAAGAGGGGTTAGGACCTTTGGTGACATTGTTGAGAACATGCAAACAGGCAAAAAATGTGTTCGAACACGCAAACACCGTTAAGGTCTATGGGACACAAACATGAAATAAAAAAATGCTAATTTTAAAGGCCAATATGCAAGTTATTGTCATAAAAATTGTTTGGGAACCTGGGTCCTGCCCCAGGGGACATGTATCAATGCAAAAAACAGCATTTTTTTCTTTTTTTTCGGTAGCAGCGATTTTAATACTGCTTAAAGTGAAACAAAGAATAAAAGTGAAATATTCCATATGTGGTGCCTTTGGTTACATCATCCAAAATGTACTGTCAAATAGTAGTTTTCAAGATGTACATAACCTTTTGCTCTCGTCTTTCTCACTTCTGCTGGTGCCCTTTTCCCTCTCCTTCTTCCTTCCCCCTCCAATCTCCCCCTTCCCTACCCTCCCCCCCCCCATCTCTCCTCCGCACTACTTGGACCCTCTATTACTGGACTATGTTCTCTTCTCGTTTTCCACCCAATCCCTGTTATGTTTGCATTTGACTCAATGTCTCTCATTGTAAAAGCCTGTTTCTAGTAGTGACATCTGTTGTTGATACTACTGTCTTGAAGATGACATGTATTACCTTTCTTTAAAACTCCAATATAGAAATATATTTGGCAAAAAGTTTGTCAAATATTTCTTTAAATTTCATACCTGGGGGGTGTCTATAGTATGCCTGTAAAAGTAGCGCATGTTTCCCGTACTTGGAAAAGTCTCTGCACAAAATTACATTTCTAAAAAGGAAAAAAGTCATTTAAAACCGATGGCGGCTATAATGAGTTGTCGGGTCCCGGCAATACAGATAAAAGTCATTGGAGAAAAAAAAAAAACAGCATGGGTTCCCCCCTTAGTCCATTACCAGGCCCTTTGGGTCTGGTATGAATATTAAGGGGAACCCCGAACCAAAATTATGAAAAAAAAGCGTGGGGGTCCCCCCAAATTCCATATCAGGCCCTTCAGGTCTGGTATGGATTTTAAGTGGAACCCTGCACCAAAATAAAAAAAAATGGCATGGGGTTCCCCCCAAAAATCCATACCAGACCCTTATCCGAGCACGCAGCCTGGCAGACCACAGGAAAAGAAAGGGGGACAAGAGAGCGCCCCCCCTCCTGAACCGTACCAGGCCACATGCCCTCAACATGGGAGGATGTCCCCATGTTGATGGGGACAAAGAGGACAAAGGCTTCATCCCTACAACCCTTGCCCGGTGGTTGTGGGGGTCGGTGGGCAGGGGGCTTATCGGAATCTGGAAGCCCTCTTTAACTAAAGGGACCCCCAGATCCTGCCCCCCTATGTGAATTGGTAACGGGGTACACTGTACCCCTACAATTTCACAAAGAAAAAGTGTGAACATTTTAAAGATGACAGAAGACAGCTCGGGACAAAGATGAAAAAAATTCCAGCGATGTAATCCAGTCTGTCCAGCGTTGTAATCCATTCTCGATGTCCCGCTGTGATCCATTCTCCAGCGATGCTCTCCACTACAGCGAGGAAAAAAAGACGATCTGCAGGGCTTCAATTTTAAGGCAAGTCTTTCATTATGTGTTCTGGTATGCTATGCATACTGGTACATTAGGACATTGCCTTGCAGGGTTTTTCTTTTACTACCGCTTTATAGGATTTGTATGGTAAAAAAAACAAAAAAACAAACACATTTTCACATTGTATTTCAATTATTTCTAGCCTACTCTTATTACTCTGAATAATCCAGAACTTTGTAAAAGGACTTCATGAAAATTCACACACAGAATCGCATGACAATGAAAATCACATGGTTTTCGATGGTGCGCACACACGCACACCAATGTGACTCAGAATGGAGCAATTTTGGAAAAGGTTCTTATACTACTTTGGTGTGATTCCAGTGCGATTTTGGCCTCTTATGAAAGTTGCACAACATAAATTGCATTGAAATTTGTCAAAATTATATCGCAGCAGTGTGAACCTAGCCTTACCACTAGGGTTGTCCCAATATCACTTTAGTACCCCCAAGTCTTAAAATCCCCCCCCCCCCCCAAGTACTTGCCGATACAGATTACCGATACTTTTTTTAATGTCATGTGACAGTGACGCATTGATGGCTGGCACTAAAAGGTGGCACTGACTGATGGCTGGCAGTGGCACCGATGGCTGGGCACTGATAGGTGGCACACACTGATTCCTGGCACTAACAGCTGGCACTGACTGATTAGCACTCATAAGTGGCACTGATGCAGCATTGGTGAGCAGTGCACTGATAGGTGGCATACACTGATGGCTGGTGGTGGCACTGATGGATGACACTGATGGATGACCACTGACTGTTGAGCACTGATTGATGGCTGACAGATGAGCACTGACGGATGGCATTGATTGATGGCTGGCACTGACAGGTGTCTGGTACTGATATCTGGCACTTAAAAAAATTACATGAGGAAAAAGAAAACTAAAATATTTGACTATGCTGCCTACAACGCCCATCTTGGTACACCTTGCACTCGGCCACATAAAAGCAGCAGCAGACATCTTGTTACACCCAGCCCAAACTATATGGGCTGGGTGTAACAAGATGTCTGCTGCTGGCTTAATGTGGCCAAGTTCAGGGTATACCAAGATGGGCGTCGGGATGTTCAAGCCCTGAAGGAAACACATAGCGTCACTTTAGTTACCAAATGTAACAGCTCTGGTCAATGATCCCGATGGATGATGCAGCTGCACGCTGCACCCCTGCCAGCTTACTTGCATGAGGACTCGCTCTTGGCTCTGCCCGCTGACTTCCTGTTACATGCCGCCTCTCTCTCTCATCCCAGGTATTGGGTGAAGCATCAGGAGCATTTGTGTGAGTACAAGTACTCACGCAAATGCTCGGTATCGGGACAACCCTCCTTACCACTCTTGAATTCTGTGACACTTTTTCATTTTGCCCTGTGAGTAGGTACTTCTGTGTCACACATTTCACAGAGCCTGCATTTTGAACTACAAAGAAAGTGCATGGAGGAGGTGTTTCAGGAGGCGGAGTCAGTACAGAAATCACTGCGTGCAGGCAGCATGTAACATGGCATATATAGTCTGGTTGTAACAGGATGTCTGCTGCTGGCTTAATATGGCAGAGTTCAGGGTGTACCAAAATGGGCGTCGGGATGTTCAAGCCCTGAAGGCAACACATAGCGTCACTTTAGTTACCAAATGTGACGGCTCTGGTCAATGATCCCGATGGATGATGCAGCTGCCCGCTGCACCCCTGCCAGCTTACTTGCATGAGGACCCGCTCTTTGCTCTGCCCGCTGACTTCCTGTTACACACTGCCTCTCTCTTATCCCAGGTATCGGGTGAAGCATCAGGAGCATTTGTGTGAGTACAAGTACTCGCGCAAATGCTTGGTATCGGGACAACCCTTCTTACCACTCTTGAATTCTGTGACACTTAATCATTATGCCCTGTGAGTAGGTAGTTCTGCATGACACATTTCACAGAGCCTGCATTCTGAACTAGAAAGTGCCTAGAGGAGGTGTTTCAGGAGGCAAAGTCAGTACAGAAATCACTGCATGGAGGCAGCATGTAACATGGGATATGTAGTCCTTAAACATTTTAAGTAAATAGGGGAGAAGCTGCAAAACATGCAGGGAATCCAGTAAGTTGTGGAAAGAGATGGCCAGCAGACAGGCAAAACTCACAACACGAAAGGAGATTTTGCAAGTTTATATTGTATTGTCAAAGATAACTATTGTTCGAATTGCTATTACAATGCTGAGGTTATAAAATTTAAAATGTATGCTGTGACCACAGAACTCCTTTAAAGTATTGTAGCAAGAGGGTCAGCCAGGCAACTAGCATGTACAGAATATGAAATGCCAAAGTTGACAGCCACTGTAGTTTTAAATAAAATTTCCTGGAAATCCTCTGACATGTGCACAGCATTTTTGAGCTATCACTTGAGCTTTATTTATAAAACACTACAAGCACACTGACACAGTGAGGTCATCGCATATTTGCCAAAAGCAATGTCAGACATAATTGAGAACACAGTGACCTCTCAATTCTTAGGTATTTTAATATTTTGGTTGGAGCTTCCATGTAATTAAATTCTCCCCGTGATAAACAAATCACTAATGGAGCCTGCAAGGTCCCAGGTAATGAAATAATTGGTGTCAACCCTTTCAGCAGGAAAATATGTAAAAATAATTTAATTGGTGGGGATTTTTCCTACTAATAAGAAGAAAGTCAACCAACAGACCATTTCCGGTAATATAACATTAATTCCCTCATATGATCTCCAACTGCTGAGACAAGGCTAATCTGTGCTGTCGCTTCAACAGTTTAAAACAAGCACTTGACAATGCAGTACGTGACCGCACTAAAAAAAATGAGTTAAAGTGACTCTGCCAGGAAAATCAACTTTTGCAAAAGAATACTTGCAAATAATGCAAAAAGAAGAATATGAATAAGTACCTTTCCAGTACCACCAAAGGCCGCTCCATTGAAAGAAGAGGAACCCCTTGCTAAAGTCACACTTCCAGGAGTGGTAATCTTCTGTGTTCAAAGGAGCACCCAGGGATACTAAAGAACTTAGTAGAGATGTTGACCTACTTTACAGATTTTTAAGCTTCTATGTGTTTACAGATTCTATGCCACTTACCTGTTAAAACTCATGCCTCGTACACATGACCGGTTTTCTCGATGAGAAAACTGAAATTTTTTAGATTGGTTGTGTGTATGCTCCATAGCAGTTTTTCCCGACGAGAAAACTGCCTGCAAAAAAATTAGAACCTGCTCTATTTTTTCATATCATGTTTCCCGTCAGTCTTTTTCTCGTCGCGAAAACTGCTCATGTGTATGCTTTTCCGAGGGGGAAAAAAATGTGCATGCTCAGAATCAAATAAGAGACGGGAGCGCTCGTTCTCGTAAAACTAGCGTTCGTAATGGAGATGGCACATTCGTCACGCTGTAACGGACTGAAAAGTTTGAAAACTGAAAAGTGCGAATCGTCTCTTACCAAAAACTTTTACCAACACGAGGATCAGCAAAAGCAGCCCAAAGGGTGGCGTCATTTGAATGGACCATCCCCTTTTTAGTGCCGTAGTACGTGTTGGACGTCACCACGCTTGGGTCAAGCGTTTTTTACTGAATGTGTTGTATGCAAGTCAGGCTTGAGAGGAATGACGTCGGGAAAAACGTTGGGTTTTGGCATGTCAGGAAAACTGGTCGTGTGTACAGGGCATTAGAGTTTCTATAGACATTGGTGATGCTCTCCAAACATATAGTGGGGATTCTATTGAAAGAAGAAGAGGAATCCCTTGGTAAAGTCACACTTCTGAAAGTGGTGATCGTCTATGTCCAAAGCAGCACCCAGATTTTAAGTGCTTAGCTTCTATGCCCCTTACCTGATGGAACTTAGAAGTTCTAGGGACATTGGAGATGCTCTCCAACGATATACTGAGGCTACTAGTCTAAAGTATTTTGAAAGAGAAAAACATTCCTTTAAAACACTCCAAATCAGATTTTTCTTAGCCTACCCTTAACTTCCTGAAAAAGTCTGATGAGCCAAGGGACAACTATTTCTTTTTAGCTCTGTTCCGCACTAGGCAATCAAGCACAAGCACCTAAGCATTTGCTACTGATAGCACAGAATCGTTTTTCCTCCAGTTTTTTTCAAGTTGGTTTCTTATAAAGTATAATAAAAAGAACATGGAAAAAATTATTTTTATGGTTTTGAATTACATCCTTGGAGAACAGAGTTATCCTCAATGTAGTGGACATAAAAATACAGTTGGATGCAATAACATAATTTCTTTAAGAGAACATTGTGTATTTTTGAGCAAATGCATCTTACTAACTGAGACTGGTCAAGGCCAAGCAAAGTGTAGAAAGATTTACATTGTAAAACTGCAGCTCCAGAATGACTGAAATACGTAAACTGTGACGCAATTACAAAATAAATCCTATAGCAAACAGTCTCTGCAAGCAGCCCTCTTAAATTGCCAAGTCCTGTGTCCCTCATGGTACAGAGTCGTCAGTAGACAGGAAAGCCGGCTAAAGTCAATGCAACATGTAGCAGCTTAAAGTGAAGCTGACACAGTGGGGTTATTTTACTAAAACAGTAGAGTGTAAAATCTTATGCAGCTCTGCATAGAAACCAATCAGCTTCCAGGTTTTATGTCAAAGCTTTATTGAACAAGTTGAAGTTAGAAGTTGATTGGCTACCATACACAGCTTCATCAGATTCTGAGTGCTCCAGTTTTAGTAAATCAACCCCACAGTTACAAAGGAGGTCAATACCACGTGGAAGTTAGGCCCCTTTCACATTGAAGCGTTTTTCATGCGGTACAGCGCTAAAAATAGCGCTGCTATACTGCATGAAAAAACCTGCCCTGTAGTGTTCAATGTGAAAGCCCGAAGGCTTTCACATTGAAGCGGTGCGCTAGCAGGAGCGCTCCAAAAGTCCTGCTAGCCGCATCTTTACCGCGGTATAGGAGCGGTGTGTTCACCGCGCCTTCCCATTGAAATCAATGGGAAAGCGCGGTAATACCGCCCGCAACCCTTTTTCGGCCGCTAGCGGGGGTTAAAACCTCACCGCTAGCGCCCGAATATCGCGGTAAATACGACGGTATAGCCGCGCTACAAATAGCGCGGCTATACCGTCACTCTACTGATTTTACACTCTACTGTCCACGCCTCAATGTGAAAGAGGTCTTACTCTCTCTTACAAAATGTTGCCATTTGCAAGGCCTCTCATTTGATGGCTTTCATTTAAAGTATGAATAACCCAATTAATAAAATCTCATATAAAAGTTTAAAAATGTTAAATTTTTTGAATGTGCTGCTTTCCTGAAAAGAATACCTGGTGATTCTGCCAAGAACATCCTTGTTTAATCGTTTGTTACCCTAAAAATCCTGTTCCTTCAAGGTGTTCACATTGGATTGGATGCGGGCTGAAAAATTGGACCTGAAATGGTGAATGGAGACTTGAGCATGTTATACAGCACAGTGTTTGTGCTGTGTAATTTGGCCCCTTGTAACACCTTAAATACCTGGCTGGTTCTGCTCTCCCCCTGTAAAATGATCACAGTATATCATGGCTGCTCAGCCCCGACACCGTGGTCAGTTTACATACCTCCATCATCCATAGCTCTCCTCTGTCCTCTCCCCCCTCCCCTCCCTGCCTGTCGGCTAGTGAGTGTTCACACCTCGCTGAATAATGTATTGTGTATTATGTAAAAGGAAAGAAAAACATTGTCTCTAATAGGTTGTAAAATATTTTTATATTTCTCTGCATTTGTCAAAAAAGGAAAATGTGAATCTAGTGCAGTGGTTCTCAACCTGGGGGTCAAATGATGATTTGCCAGGGGCCACCGAATCCTGGGCTGTTCTTGAAGCCTGCGCCGCTGTCCTAGCCTTTTTGCAGCCGCCCAGCAGGGCTGTTCCTGGAGCCCGCGGCCGCCCACTCAGCCTCTCTGCAGCCACCCATTCAGTTCATGGCATTACTGGGGGGCAGAGACTAGAGGTCAGCTGACTGGTGAGGATTGGGAAGTGGGAGGGACTGGAGGAGACCCTATCTCCTGATTTTGGCATGGGTGTAACTGCTACGAGACACCACAAAGTCGGAAACACAGTGAGTAACTCTAGCTGTGATTATATATCAGACAGGAGGCTCATATCTTATGCATTATCTTTCCTTTAATAATGCTCACAGCAGAAAGTGTATCTTAAAACATTCAGTGTAAAAAACTTAAACAACCACCACCCCCAGCAGTCCATATAGTCACTAACCACGCCCCAACGGGGACTCCATAAAGAGGGGCTGCTGTGGTGGATCCTCCTCTTTCTTTCTGCTCACAGGATCAGATAAGTACTCCATTACATATTGTCATCAATATATATATATTTTTTCATTGGTATTGCCTAGGGATATACTGAGTTTTTCACTCCTGTCTGTTCCCTGGCTTACCCTCGCTACTGTTTCCGTTTAATGAATGACTACTTTTTTATTAGATTGATCCATTAGCAGATTGTAGATTTGCCATCTTATTTTACTTTCTTTCCTGTTTCTGACAGGACCCTCTCCTTATCTATCCGCGCCTATCGCGCAGTTTTTTCTCTAAGCGCTCGGGACTCTTCCCCCCTTTTCATATCTCAGCCACTCCGCTGTCCTTTCCAGAGCGTGTCGGTGTTTGTCACCGCCATACTGAGAGAGAGCTCGTCTCCCTCACTCACTGCAACGCTGTGCGCGCGTTCGGGGGGGGGCGGGGCTTCTCCTCACTTCGCTTGTCCAATCAGCGCCCAGCGGCCGTAGTCTCGCGAGACTTCGTTCCCGGGCCGCTGGGGGAGTTCAGGTTCCCTTCCCCTCTGTCGCCATTCAGCGCCGACGGAGGGGAGGAATAGTGGAACCTGGTTCTGATAAGTTTATAAGTTTTTTTTTTTTTTTTTTTCTCCTATACAAACGATTGCTAGCTAGGTTTTTCTATAAGAATAACTAGCTAACTGGCACTGACCTGCGGTATACGTTTCAGGTCCAACTATAGATAGCTTACAGCTATATATTTACACTACCCTGCTCTAGTGCCTGCCTTTATTACCTTTGAGATCTGTTTTCTGTACATTAACATATCTATAGAGGATATCATAGGAGACATGTCTGAATTTAATCCCATCAATGGAGATGCCTCTCCTGCTGCTACTTCACATACATTGAGCGCCTCACAGTTGCAGGACATTATACAAATGTCCATTCAAGCGGCCCTGGCTTCCACTGCCTCACCCGCTTGGGCTTTACAACCCACTGTGGTACACCCACCACCGCCGCAGAGCGGCGAACCACCTTTAAAAAAGGGAAAAGTACCTCACAAAAGAAAGCACACATTGGTGGTAATTGACTCCCCGGCAGGGGAAGAAAATAATGTGCAACAGGTAGCCCCTAACACGGGCTACCACCCTCAGCACCTACCTGAATCTGTTCGACCCCTGGACCCCAGGGAGACTCACCAAAAGGGGTATAGAGTTCCTAGAAGAACCAAACCAGATTCGTACGAAGATTCCTCTGCTGAGGAATCGGCGGACTTTTCTGAGGGATCAGACCTTTCGGATTCTGAATCCATCAATCAGGATGCTGAGGTCATGACGACCGACACAGTCGCCAATCCTGCCACGCAGGACGATGTCCTATTGGACGCTCTAGGGGAACCATTGTTCCACCCGGACGCGATTACTCACCCGCGTTCCGGGGAGTGGACACCCCTGCCGCATGTGGCACAGTATGTAGAGCTTTGGGTCAGAAAGTCCCTGGACAGAACGGCCCGCAACAAGCTGAGAGCCGAATGCCCTAGACCCTCATTGCCCAAGAAAGTGGTGGCTACCCCGGAGGTAGACCCGGTCCTCACTAAGTACCTAATAAAATCAGGTACATTTCAGAAAAAAGGCATTGAGAGGTCCTTCCGGTCGATACAAGACCGAGTTTTAGATCTTATCGGTCCACTGACCAAGATCTTAAATTTATCCGAACAGGCAGCAACCTCGGGACAAGCAGTTGATTTACCACAACTGAGGGGTTGGGCACAGAGAGCCCTATGCCTAGCGGGCACTGCCAACACGGCATGTTCCGTAGAACGGCGCAGGTCCATTCTCATGCGCCTGGATCCCCAACTCTCACATCTGGCTGAGACTGAACCCGGCCCATCGGCCGAGGGCATGCTTTTTGGGGATTCAGTCATTAAAGACATAAACAAATTCGTTGGTCTGTTTTCCAGCCTGGACAAAGCTCAGAATTCTCTGAGACGTGCCGGAACCAATAAGGTTTTCAACAGGGCTGGCAGAAGTAGAGGCCGTTCTGCCGGCCGCGCAAATTTTTACAGGCCACAGGGTAGGAACTCTACCCAATATCAGTACCAGGCTCCACACTACTCCGCCCCGGTGGCTCAACCGGCACCATTCTTTCCCCCCAGAGGCAGACCCTGGCGCGGACGCGGGGGACGCGGCTACCCTCGATCCAGACCCTATACCGGTGAGTATGCTTTACATCACACCCGACCTCATCCCAGTGGGGGGTCGTCTGAGACATTTTACCCACGCCTGGTCTGCGATTACGGCAGACGCGTGGATTTTAAATTCCGTAGAGGGGTTCGAGATAGACATACTTTCTCCTCCTCTACTCAATATAATTCCTCCTCCCATCCGCTTTGCAAAACGAAGCTGCCTTCTCATAGACAGGGAGGTGAGAGATCTGTTTACCAAGCAGGCCATAGTGGAAGTGGATCCCTTCTCCCCAGGTTTCATAAGCAACCTTTTTCTGGTTCGCAAAAAAGGGGGGGGCTACCGCCCAGTTATCAACCTCAGGGGCCTGAACCAACACGTCCAGTATCGCCACTTCAAAATGGAGGGAATTCATTTCCTACGAGACCTTCTCCAACCCAGAGACTGGCTCGTGAAGGTAGATCTCAAAGACGCTTACCTGACGGTACCCATACACCCGGACTCTCAGCATCTGCTGCGTTTCCCGTGGAAAGGCAAGATGTGGCAATTTACTTGCCTCCCCTTCGGCCTATCATCCGCCCCATGGTGTTTCACCAAGATCATGAAACCCGTAGTGGCAGCTCTAAGGAGCAGAGGGGTACGTCTGATTATTTATCTGGACGACATTCTCATCATGGCATACTCAAAGTCCCAAGCCCTGTTACACATGTCATGGGCCATGTCCCTTATACAGGATCTGGGATTCATAATCAACCGCGAAAAATCGGTCTTAACCCCATCCCATCAGATGGAATTCCTAGGTTTCACAGTGGACACCATCCAATCTACCCTCAGCCTCCCCAAACCCAAACTTACGCTTATTCGCAAAGAGATTCGCTCTGCACTTCGCAAGAAATATCTCTCACTACGTACCCTGGCCCGACTGGTAGGCTTGCTGGCTGCCTCTATCCAAGCCATATTCCCGGCCCCTCTGCATTACAGGGCCCTTCAGAGGCTCAAGATTATGCATCTGAGGCAAGGCCTCGGATATTCAGACGAAATCCCCCTATGTCAGGAGACCACAGAGGAACTGAAATGGTGGCTACACCATGCCGTCGAGTGGAACGGCAGGACTATATTCAATCCCAGCCCAGACGTGGTTATAGAGTCAGACGCCAGTCGACTGGGCTGGGGCGCACGGTGCGGCGTAGCCTCTACAGGGGGGACCTGGTCCCAAACAGAATCCTCTCTGCACATCAATGCACTGGAACTGTTGGCAGCCCTCTTCGCTGTCAAGAGCTTCATGCCTCATTCTCCAGCATGCTGTATTCTCTTTCGCATGGACAATGTGGCGGCGGTGCAGTATGTCAACCGACTGGGGGGCACCAGATCCAAAACGTTGGCTTATATCGCCAGGGACTTCTGGCACTTTTGTCTGTCCCACAACATCACGCCTATGGCGGAGTACATCCCGGGAGTCCTCAACTCCGTGGCCGATTGGAACTCTCGATATCTTCGAGATTCCAGCGATTGGAGACTAGATCGACCACTCTTTCTCCTTTTGCAGAAGCTTTGGGGTCCGCTATCTTTCGATCTATTTGCCTCTCGGCTCAATCGCCAGTTACCCCGCTTCTTCAGCTGGAGGCCAGATCCAGAGGCTTACGCTGTAGACGCTCTTCGCCAACCTTGGCCGAAGGGGACGCACTACGCTTTCCCCCCCTTCCAGATACTATCCAGACTCCTCCTTCGGATAACCAATCTGGAAGCAACGGTGGTACTGATCACACCATGGTGGCCGACCCAACCTTGGTTCCCTCTGTTATTGGCAATGTCGGTGGACTCTCCCAGACACCTCCCTCAATACTCGCACCTCCTCACCAACCCGAACGGGGAACCCCATCCCCTAGTTCTGGAGGGCAATCTCACTCTTCTCGCGTGGTTAGTATCGGGATCCCTACCCCTGATAGAATCCTTTCAGAGTCAGCTCGAAACCTCCTCGCCCTGGCCTGGGCCCCCGGGACTAGATCGGCATATCGATCAGCCTGGGGGCGTTGGGTTCGTTGGTGTGATCAACGGCAAGTTGATCCCGTGCAAGCCCCTGTATCCCTAGTGGTCAATTTTTTGGCCGATTCCTTCGATTCCGGTAGCTCGTATAGCTCCATTAATATCTACCGTTCAGCCATTTCAGCATATCACCAACCTGTTGATTCCCTACCCATTGGCAGACACCCTTTAGTATGCCGTCTTTTGAGAGGTGCAAAATTCCAACGTCCCCCCAGGCCTAGATACCAAGCAACCTGGGATGTTTCCAAGGTGCTGGATATGTTCGCCAGTTGGGGGGACAACACTAACCTTTCGCTTAAACTGTTATCCATAAAGCTGACGGTCCTCCTCTGTCTCCTCTCTGTCAAGAGAGTGTCGGATGTCAGAGCCCTGGACATTTCCAGACGTCAGTTTTCCCCGCAGGGAGTTGAATTCTCCATTGTACGCAGGACTAAGACCGGCATCTCCTCGGTCTTTTACCCTTCTTTTCCGGATCATCCATTCCTTTGTGTCGTCCGCTGTCTTCAGGCGTACGAATCTCAGACTTCTGCTCTGCGCCCCGCAGGCTCTTCCCAACTTCTTCTGTCCTATGTAAAACCCCATTTTCCAGTTTCTCCCGCCTCTCTGGCACGCTGGGTTAGAACCGCCATGGACATGGCGGGGATAGACGTCACACTTTTCGGGGCCCATTCCACCAGGGGTGCCATGGCCACGAAAGTGCTCGTCACAGGAGGCTCTCTCTACGATTTATTGAGAGCAGCGGATTGGTCCTCGGAGACCACGTTCCGCCAGTTTTACTTCAGACCTACAGATCACATATCCAGATCGGTTCTCCCTTAATGAATATCTTATGTTTTTTATGTGTTAAAATTGTGATAGCTACATTAGCTTTGAACTTGCATAAGATATGAGCCTCCTGTCTGATATATAATTTGAGATTTTCCTAGCTTGTGACGGAAAATATTGATTATATGAAGACAGGAGGCGAGTATCTTCCCTCCCTACCCTCCCTATTACGGTTGTTTTTTCTCTCCTTCACAGGCTACTGACCGACAAGCTGCGTTCGGCAGACAGTTTATCCAGTTTGAAGGAGGACGGAATCCCGTCCGTGGGATGAAACACATCCAGGTTTAGTTTCCCCGTTGGGATCGTTCGTTCCCGGACCTCTGTTGGGTCATGATGAAAAACTCGTCTCTTCTTCACAGAAGACGCCCGTCGTCGACCGGCCGGTCTAGACTTCAAGGCTACAGTTTGCTTCTCCTCCGATGCCGTTCTACCCTGTAAGCGTCGCATCAAGAAAGAGGAGGATCCACCACAGCAGCCCCTCTTTATGGAGTCCCCGTTGGGGCGTGGTTAGTGACTATATGGACTGCTGGGGGTGGTGGTTGTTTAAGTTTTTTACACTGAATGTTTTAAGATACACTTTCTGCTGTGAGCATTATTAAAGGAAAGATAATGCATAAGATACTCGCCTCCTGTCTTCATATAATCAATATTTTCCGTCACAAGCTAGGAAAATCTCAAATTATAGTTGCCATTAAAAGTCTCCACTACAGTTCTCAGATCAGCAGATGACCTTGATCAAGAACACCTAAGTTGGCTGATCAGAACTCCCCCCAGCACTGCCACTCATCCCGTTCCCCCCCCACCAAGAAGTAAACAAAGGAATAAGAATACAGAATACATGGAAGGGAGAGGAAAAGAGGGGGAGTAACAGAGAAAAAGGGAGAGAAAGAATAAGCAAAAGAACAAGAAAAACAGCTAGAGAGAGGGATGAGGGAAAAAGAGAGAGAGAGAGAGAGAGAGAGAGAGAGAGAGAGAGAGAGAGATGAGGGAAAAAGAGAGAGAGAGAGAGGGATGAGGGAAAAAGAGAGAGAGAGAGAGAGAGAGAGAGAGAGAGATGAGGGAAAAAGAGAGAGAGAGAGAGAGAGAGAGAGAGAGAGAGAGGGATGAGGGAGAGAGAGAGAGAGAGAGAGAGAGAGAGAGAGAGAGAGAGAGAGAGAGAGAGAGAGAGAGAGAGAGAGAGAGAGAGAGAGAGAGAGAGAGAGAGAGAGAGAGAGAGAGAGAGAGAGGGAGAGAAGATGAAAGGGAAAGAAAGGAAAACAAAGAAAGTAGTATATCCTAAAATGTACCATAAGGGGTTTTAATATTGTACGAGTGGAAGGGACTCAGGGAGCGCTAAATGTCCATGGGTTTGTCTTGCTTTGGGTGCCGACAACCTATGGTACGAAAATAACTTTACAGTTAGGGGTCCCCACAACGTAGGAAATGTTATCAAGGGGTCACGGCACTAGACAGGTTGAGAACCACTGATCTAGTGGCTCATTAATAAAATTAAATACAAATTATGATAATAAAATAAATTTAATAAAATTAATAAAATATGTATTTGCACAACTTGGAAGACTATGTTACCAATTCAAAAGACTCTCTGAAAATTCAAAAAAGGGAAATCAATGTTAACACACTGTGGAAACTCTCGAGTTAGTTTCATCTGAAGGCTAACCTTTGACAGTGTGGCAAACCTAGCAGGTAATTTCCTCTTTTAATCTTTGGTATTATCTTTGTGCATTTTAAAACACATCTGACTGCCTGCTTTCACATGTGTCCTAGAAAAACCAACAAGACTCGATACCAAGAAAGGCCAGACATACTGTACCTTTACTGCCAGGGACATGATCCAGCCTTTGAATACAACTCTTTGTGAAAGGGCATTAAAACATCTATAATGTTTATTTAATGACCAGCTACAAAAGTACTTATATCCTGAAAAAAATATTAACCTTTTACTTCTACGTGATATGAATAGTGCGGGTATAGGGGTATCAGCGTAAAGGGGGCTGAATACAAATGCACGCCTCAGTTTTCAGATATTTATTTGTAAAAAAATTAATAATTAAAAACCAATTATA
This sequence comes from Rana temporaria, assembly GCF_905171775.1. Taxonomy (NCBI): domain Eukaryota; kingdom Metazoa; phylum Chordata; class Amphibia; order Anura; family Ranidae; genus Rana; species Rana temporaria. The sequence goes on from NC_053489.1 coordinate 230,927,655, forward strand.
ATTTTTCTTCCACTTGACAATTATGTGCCACTTTGTGTTGGTCTATCACAGTGGTCTCCAAACTGCGGCTCGGGGACCGGATGCAGCCCTTTACTTGCTTTTATCCACCGATACCAACAATGGGGTGTAATTCCTCCCAACAGCAACGAGGGGGCACTATTCCTCCCAATGACACCAAAAATGGGGCACAATCTCTCCCAATGACACCAATGCTAAGGCACAATTCCTCCCACTAAAACAAACGATGGGGCATTATTTTTTCCCACAGATATCAGGACATTTTCTACTCTCAATTAGAGCTGGGCAATTTTTTCCCCTAAAATAAATATGCGTTTTTTAATAAAATAAAAAAAACACGATTTACGATTAAAATAGTTTTTTTTTTATGGACACCGCACCATCCTGAGGAGCTGCGGGCAGGAGTTTTTAGACGAGGCCGCGGCTTCGGCCCAGTCTGCGGAGTCCAGACTCGCAGCCTCTTCCCAGGATCGTAGCATATTTACTTCTCCCCTGCACACCCTGGAGAGGTCACCAAGGCATGAGGGACACAGGAGGGTCAGTTGTGAGGGTCCGTACCCAGTAGCAGGAGGACTCTAGCGCCGGTCCTGAGGAGCTGCGGGCAGGATTTTTTTAGGCAAGGCCTCGGCTTCTGCCTAGTCTGCAACGGCCAGCCTCGCGGCCCTTTACCGGGATCGCGGCTAACTGACTTCTCCCCTGCACCCCCCGGAGAACCTATCAAGACAAGAGGGACACAGGAGGGTCATTTGTGAGGGTCTGCACCCGGTAATAAGAGGATTCTTAGCGCCGGTCCTGGGAAAAAAAAAAAATGTAAAATTTATTTTTTTGAAAACATGAATCGATTTGATCTACCAACTCTATTTTTAAATCGGATCGATTTTTTTCCCAGCCCTACTCTCAATAGCCACAGTCTGGCACCACTAAAGTCTGAAGGACAAGAAAACTGTCCCTTTGTTTAGAAAGTTTGGAGACCCCTGGTCCATCACATAAAATCCGAATAAAATATATGATTCCTCCTGTATTGAATTGTATTGCAACTGTACTGCCTGCCATCATGTTGTAAAACGCTGCACAAACTGTTGGCACCATATAAATCCTGTATAATAATAATTTAAGTTTTTGGTTGTAAACTAAGATGTCATGCTCATCGAGGTCTTCGGGTAAGACTGCGCAGGCTAAGCACTTTAATAAATAAGCTAACATAATGTGGAAAATTTCAAGGGGTATGAATACTTTAAGGCACTGTATGCACAAGAGTAGTTGATGCATTTCCACCCAGAAACGCTGTGTAAATTCTGTACTCTGAATGGCTGTGGAGAAGAGAGGGCTGCAGATAAACAGGTACCACCTACATAAGAGGATTTGTTTAATCCCTGTATCGCCTGAGGCCAGTCACTTCAGTAGGCACATGTAAGGGTTGGCAACCACTTTAAATTGCAAGCACCAGTGATGTCAGCTTTATCCTTGTATCACAATGTGGTTAGTCACTGATGTGGAACAGACATGTGCATGCTAAATGTTGTGAACAAAGGGTCAGCATGACATTCTGAGAGCTTGCTCCTTCAAGGCACAAGGATGTTTCTGCTACATAGAAAATTGGTGAATTCATTGATGGCATTAGAACAAATTCTTCACTTGGACATTACAGACATGTACAGGAATGGCTGCTAACTGTAAAATCACAGCCAAAATGACGTGGATTTTCATTGTAAACTGAGGTAAACCGTTTCAACAAAGTAACTGGGCAAAAACAAACAAGCAATGCCAACAAACCGGTCAAAACAAAACAAAAAAATGTAATTACGACCGACAGAAATTAATCCTTTTTTTTTCTCTTCTCAATTTGGAGACAAATTAACAATCACGCTACCTGTCTAAATATTTGTACAAGAATGATCCTAAACGGTCTGCTATCAAGAAAAAGAAAAGTATTTAGCTTCACTGTGTGTGGAAACCACAGAAGAAACAAGACATGGGCTGGAAGTCTGCCAGAGCTGCTGAAAAAATGCCTTGTACAACATGACTGTGTGAGACCGGGACGTAGGGGAAGAAAAGCAAGAGAGCCTTGCGATATTTATAGCACAATCCATAGAAAACAGGTCCAGCCTGTTTAACAGTTTACTCCATTAGGAGGACCTCTAACCGACCACGTTCCAGTCTCAAGTAAAGTCTGCATGCGCTCTGTACTTTAAGATGGCTGAATGTTATACACCAGAGAGCCTGCTGTGTAGACACGGTCTTCCTCATTTGTCTGCCAACTTTAGCACTCATAGCAAACCTTTAGGAGTACATTTTTATTTACGTGTACGTCAAGCCAACATGGTTTTCTTAATGTACAGCTAAATATACAAAACCACTAAAACTATAGCAACTAAATAAAGGTAAAAAAAAAAAGTACTGCGATTTCTCCATTTGGAAGATTTATTAATATATTCTTTAATTGTCCCGACCACCAATGTTCCAAGGAATGAAAATGTGAGCAAATCCCAAAATTCGGAGCTGCCACAAGAATAGGAATAGGGGGGAAATCTTCCAGTGGGGACACGTTACTGTTACAACTGTCTAAGAGTTTTTTTTTTCTTACATTGGAAAGATTTCCTGTCACTTTCTGTTGAGTCTACAGAACAGGAAGTAAAAGGAAACACAGACGGCAAAAAAAAAAAAAAACACAACCATCCTTTTTAACCTTCCCTTAACCACTAGCCCTCCGGAAGATTTATCCTTCTTCATGACCAGGCCATTTTTTTTTTTTGCAATACGGTACTGCGTTATTTTAACTGACAATTGCGTGAAATGCATCAACCGCTCGTGCGAACAGTGCCTTGAAATTGTCGTGTTACGCTGTACCCAAACCAAATTTATGTTCTTTTTTTTCCCCGCAAAGAGAGCTTTCTTTTGGTGGTATTGATCACAACTGCAATTTATATATCTTTTGCGCTACATACAAATTTTGAAGACATTTTTTTTTCTTACTTACTGCTATAAAAAATATCCAATAAAAAAAAATTGAAATAATCAAAATTTGTTCATCAATTTAAAGCGGTGGTTCACCCTCCATAACAACTTTTTAGCATAAAATGAGGCATAGTAGCGCGAGCTACAGTATGCCTGTCTTTATTACGACTCCCCGGGGAATGGGCGTTCCTATGGAGAGGGAAGGTGATTGACGGCCGGCTCTGGCACGTCACGCTCCCCGAAGACAGCCGGAACAGGTCTTGGCTCTTCACGGCGATATACGGCGCCTGCGCACAGACTATGCGCAGGCGCCGTGAAGCGCCAAGTCCTATTTCGGCTATTTCCGGAGAAGCGTGACGTGCCAGAGCCGGCCGTCAATCACCTTCTCTCTCCATAGAAACGCCCATTCCCCGCTGGGAGTCGTAATCTTGTATCTACGAGTGCACAGTGAGTACGGGGATAAAAAAAATAAAGACAGGCATACTGTAGCTCGCGCTACTATGCCTTTTATTAATAGGGTGAACCCCCGCTTTAAGCCAATATGTATTCTGCTACATATTTTTGGTTAAAAAAATAATCCCAATTAGCGTATATTGGATTGGTTTGTGCAAAAGTTATAGCATCTACAAACTGTGGGAGATTTTTATTTATGCATTTATTTTTTCTACTAGTAATGGTGGCGATCAGCGACTTATATTGCGGCAGACAGTCAGACACTAACTGACACTTTTGACACTTTGTGGGGACCAGTGACACCAATACAGAGATTGGTGCTAAAAAAAATATGCAGTCACTGGACTAATAACACTGGCTGGGAAAGGGTTAACATCAGAGGCTATCAAAGTGTTAACTGTGTGTCTAGCTAGTGATTTTGTGCACTGTGGGAGGCGCTTTTACTAGGGGAAGGTATGGGTCCGTGTCCCTGTTTTGCAGGAACACAGGATCCATGCCTTGCCTACTGACAGAATGGCAATCCGATTTGTTTACATCAAGTTTGCGGTACCCACCCCCTACCTGGAGGCATCAGATCATTCTTTCGAGTCCTGATTAGAATTAGTCTGCCTATGTTACGCCCCTTGTTGCCATAAACGTACAATTGTAATGCCTACATAATCATGTGTATAAAAACCTACAATTGCGTCAAAATAAAGGAGAACGGTTATTTGGAAAGATGCTGAGTGTATCTTTTGTGCCTGTTCCCTACTGCAGTAGTTATTCTTAATTTGGAACCACTAATCAATATGAGGATAGGAGTTGCCCATCTATAAAATGGCCAGGACACGTACTAGGTAGTAGTGGCACTTTGCTGCCATATATGTAAATTATACGGTCGGTAAGTTTTTGTATTTTTTTTTCTTTTTTTACTAGGAGCCTGAAAAGCATTGTATCCGCCATCAGCAGATCGTGGGTGCAATGCAGGACTCCTGCAGACTGCCAATACAAGTCATCTACTCGTACCTTGTAAGGACAGGCAGTTAAACAATGACAGGAAGAAACAATGAACTACCTACAGCACTCAATAGTACCCTGGTAGTTAACTGAGAAAAATGATGTTTACAGCAGGCCTGAATTCTCCTGGGAATTGACCATTATTTTTCCAGTTCACAATCTTGCACAACGTCCTTTTGTCTCTTTCGGTCACCTGACCACGTTGACCGTACTTATGTTTACTAGACAACGTTTTTCCAGAAACTGTATATGCCCTCCTAACCTTTTATACTGTACCCCGCGATACCGCAAATTGGCAACTTCAGTCACAGAAGCACCAGCTAGGCAGGCCCAAATTTGCCCTCTTTGAAGATTGGTAAGCTCTGACAGGACTCCGTATTACTAGCAGCGTATACAGTGAATGACGGAAGTGAGGCTTCCCACCTGTTAGCAGCTAGCTAGGTGTCTCATCACACGGCGGAGGCAAAAGAATGTTACGTCACTTCCGCTTTCAACGTGAAACATGGCGTCACTTTCACACCTGCAAATCATGTAGTGTTTCCATATTTGTGTCCATCCCTTTTAGATGTACAGCGCTACATAAATTGGCAGCGCTATATAAATACCTGTAATAATAACAATACAGCTGGTTTTTCCTTCAGACACTTTGGTAAGGTCCACTTTGTGTACTGATAATTAATCCATCAAACATCTATCAGATTGGCTCAAATGAAGGATTCTTTTTTAACACAGCATCCAAAAGCCAAAATAATACACTGACATCTGCAAGGTTATATAATGGAGTGCATACAAAGAAATCTGGCACAGTTTAGCCCCTGGTGAACTTGATGAGAGCACAAATTCCCATTTTGCAGTGATAATCTAACTTGTGCAGTTGTCTAATAAAATTCAGAGAGGAATGTAGATGATCAGTAACAGAGAGTGCAGGAAAACCTACACTTATCAAACAAAGACCAGCAGCAGGGGTGACCGATCTGGACATGGCAGGACACAAAATCTGCTCCACTCGAAAGCCTCTGCGATGATGAGTGTGCGTCACGTAGTCAGTCCACATTTCACAGCTAAGAAAAACATAGTGCATAGAGATAGTTGTTTTTACTTTGCTGGATGCATGCCTTTTCAGACAAAAGTGCATGGGTCACATCTTCCTCATCATGCTGTCTCCAAATTATTCAAGCAAAAACAAACTACGGCCTCCAGTATTACTGCCAAGGCCCTCCATGCGGCTTATATTTACTTACAGGATATAAGCAGTACTGTCAAAACGTTCTAGGTAGATTTAAAAGGCCAATGGCTAAATTGTGAAAAACAAGTAACCTTGACAAAACATGCATAGAAATACCCAAAAACTGTACAGATATTAAGGCTCGGTTTACGGAAGTTTGCCATGCAGTCTCTTTTCTAAGCCAATTTTTTTCTAGTCTTGGATAGAATGGGGAAAAGTTAAAGCTTTTGACCAGGGTAGATCAGAGCTCACCTCCATACTTAACCTCTTACCCAAAACTGCACACAACTACATCTTCCTATAAGCCCTAGGGGAAAAAAACACACACAACCAGTAAGAGCCGGTTTACACAGGGGCGACTTGGGATCCGACATGAAGTCGCCCCAAGTTGCGCAGTTCAGAAAATAAATGGCAGTGAATGGAGCCTTCTTAAACTTTAAGACTGAGGCTCCATTCACACCTGAGCGACAAAACGCCTGAAGCGTGACAATCAGATATGCTGGAGGAGAAAAATAACATTGTTGGCTATGGAGATGGTTCACATCTAAACGCCAAACGCTGATCGCATGAAGCTCAAACAAGTCCCGGACCCTTTTTTGACGCACGTAATCAGGCGGCTTTGGCGTTAGGCATAGCTGACAAGGACATGTAAAAAACAGGGGTTAAAAACGACGCGTTTTGTCGCGGCAAATCGCGGTACAAAACACCGCGCTAAGGTGTGAATGCAGCCTTAAAGTACACTACTGAAGTCGCTCCGACTTTAGAAAAGGTTCCTGTACTACTTCAATCTGACTTTTAGGCAACTTGTACCCATTGATTTAAATGGAAGTAACCTCCAAAGTCGGATACCCCGTCTTAACTCAAGCAACAATACAGGAAGAGAAATTTGTTTTCTCAGGCAAACCCCCTCCCTCCCACAGAACCGATTGTTTTTCGATTGGCCACTGGAAAGTCGCCTGTCCTGGAGGCGACTTGAAGTCGCCCCAAAATCGTGCTGTGGTACGCGCTCGGGTAGCTTCGCAAAGAGGCGCGTTGCCCCTGTGTGAACCGACTTTAATTGGAGGAGTTAAATGTCCGAATCTGCCTTTTATTAAACTAAAGCTTAATCAACAAATACATAACAATAAACATATCAGTCCAAGTAACAATGGTTGTAGGTCCCTGACGGTACCATAGAACTAAAACTTAGTTCTGTGGCACCAGATGGCCAAGATACGACCCCAGATGCAAAACACTGCCTCTGGGACTAACCTAGCTGACCTCAGACACCCACCAGTCACTATGAATTGAACCATACCAACTAGAAGACGCCATACCCAAGATGGGTCCCCACCATTTCATTAATAACACTAGGTTTAGACCCCCGTCAAAGATCCCAAACTTCCAAAGAACAAAAGAAGTATAACAGTACTACCCGGAAAAAATAGGCTGGGAGGGACGTTCTTCTGATGATTTCTTCTCTGCAAGTGAACCTAATCCACTTCTGCCTAGCACTATATACTCTCCTGCTTCTCCCAATCACCTCATCTACTTGACCAATAAGGTAAGCGTCAGTAACGACCACACCACTTAATATAGTTAACCCCTTCTGCCTGCTTCCCCTTCCACCCAGTCTTGTAGGACCTCTGCCTAGTTCGTTCCTTCTCAGCTCCGGGCATACCTTTCAGGAGTTTATTTCTGTGAGCCCCATTTAAAAGATCTCTCTTCACTTCCAGTTTGGTTATCAGGATGCAATGTGTAATCTTGGTCAGCGGCAATTCGGCTCTATTGTGCAAATTGCCATAGCGGTACGTCGGTTCAGTAATACAGGGGAAGGCAACCTTGGCCCTCCAGCTGGGGTAAAACTGCAAATCCCATCATGCCTCTGCCTCTAGGAGTCATGCCTGTGATTGTCAGGGTCTTGCAATGTCTCATGGGACTTGTAGTTTCAAAACAACTGGAGGTTGCCTACTGCTGGTGTAATAGATACAGCGGGCGCACGGCACGTGTACCTGGCAGCCGCCATGTCCGCCAGCCACCCACATTCGGGGGCAGGGGCAGTTCTGTCAGGGGAGTAGAGAGATATCGTCTGTTCCGAGTGATCAGGAACAGCGATCTTTTTCTCCCAGTCAGCCCCCTAGTGTTACCCGCTTCCCTGCCAGTGTTATTCATACAGTAATCAGTGCATTTTTATAGCACATTTTTGATCGCTGTTTAAATGTCACTGGTCCCAAAAAAAAGTGTCAAAGTGTTCGATCTGTCTGCCGCAAATGTCCGTCTCGCAAAAAAAAAAAAAACCTGACCATTAATAGTAAAAAAAAAAAAAAAAAAAGCCATAAATCTTCCCCCCCCCCCCCCCCATTTTGTAGACGCTATAACTTTTGCACAAACCACTCAATATACGCTTATTGCAATTTTTTACCAAAAATATGAAGAATACATATTGGCCTAAACTGATGAAGACATTTTTTTTATTATAGCAAAAAGTAAAAAATATTGGGGTTTTTGCTCTTCTTTGTTTATAGCACAAAAAATAAAACCCGCAGAGGTGATCAAACACAACCAAAAGAAAGTTCCATTTGTGGGAAAAAATTACATACATTTTGTTTAGGTACAACTTTGCATGACTGCACAATGGTCAGTTAAAGTGACGCAGTGCCTTATTGCAAAAAATGGCCTGGTCATTAGGGGGTAAATCCTTGCGGGGCTGAAGTGGTTAAACAAACACGTCTTCCTTTAAATCAACAGATTTACTTAACCACTTCCATACAGGGCATTTTCACCCCCTTCCTGCCCAGACCAATTTTTAGTTTTCAGCGCTGTTGCAATTAGAATGACAATTGCGCGGTCATACAACACTGTAGCCAAATGAAATCTTAATGTTTTTCCCCCCACAAATAGAGCTTTCGTTTGGTGGTATTTGATCATCTCTGTGGTTTTTATTTTTTGCGCTATAAACAAAAGAAGAACAAAAAAAAAAAAAAAAAAAAAAAACACAATATTTTGTGATGATCCATATTCTTCTACATTTTTTTGGTTAAAAAAAAAAAAATAAAAAAAAAAAAAAATCGCAGTAAGCGTATATTGATTGGTTTGCGCAAAAGTTATAGCGTCTACAAAATAGGGGATAGATATATGGCACTATAAAACTGCACTGATTACGGTGTAAATGTGACTGGCAGGGAAGGGGTTAACACTACAGGGTGCTGAAGGGGTTCATATGTTCCCTAAAGTGTGTTCTAACTGTAGGGGGAGGGGACTCACAAGGGAAGGAGACTGATGTGTGTTCCTCTGTACTGGGAACACACACACACATCGGTCTCCTCACCTCTGGACAGGAGGTGGATCTGTGTGTTTACACACACAGATCCACACTCCTACCGTCACCACCGGCAATCACGGCCGCCGGGCATGCGCACCGGGTCACGAGCGGGGCCACGCGTGCACGCCCTAGATTGCCGGGAAGAAAGGACGTCATATGATGTCCACCCAGATCGAGGGAGTGTTCCTGCTGGCGTCATTTTACAATGGCCCGGTAAGGAAGGGGTTAAAGTAGTCCTCCTACATAGGTATAACCTTCTGTAGGAGGCATAATCTGCTTAACTGCAGCCTTTTTTTTAGGCTCTGGAAGGGCTGGCTCAGGCTGTCAGCAGATCGCCTCTTAGAAATCTACTAACAGCCTGTGCCAGCCCTTCCACAGCCTGGCACTCCAGTGAGCACTGGAGGGGAGAGCAGAGAGCTGGTGACCGACAGCCCTGACTCTCTGCTCAGAGCAGAGGGCGAGAACTGTGATCAGTGGTGCGATCAGTGGTGTTTGGTTGCTCAGTTCACTGCAGAGACAGCGGGGGGACAGATGCAGCATTGGATCAATGCTACATCTACCTAGGTGAGTACAAAAAAAAAAACATTTATTATTATTTTTTATTCCATACAGGCGGTCCCCGGGTTACAAACAAGATAGGGACTGTAGGTTTGTTCTTGAGTTGAATCTGTAAGTTGGAACAGGTACATTTTTTTAATTGTAGCTCCAGCCAAAAAAACTTTTTAAGCTTTTTGGAAAACATAGGGAAGGGTTATCACCCCTGTAACATTTGTTTTTCTGTCTGTTCAGAAGATTTCACCTCACTTTCTGTCCCAATGACAATTGGATTTAAAAAAATGTTGGGTTGTTGTAGAAACCAGGATTGGTGATAAAGCATCAGTGGAGAGGAGACACCTTTTTCCCCATAATAAATCTTACAGAAGAGAATTTCCCCTTCTAGGGGTAGATTTCCCCTCACTTCCTGTTGTCTCTCTCAGTTTTCAAGTAGGAGTCATTGGGAGTCGGATGTTTGTTACTAGGGGACCGCCTGTACTTAAAGCGGGGGTTCACCCTAAAAAAAAAAAACAATTCTAACATTACATTGAGCTGACTTCTGACACTGACAGTATGCTGATCTTTTTTTTTTGCTGTACATACCGTTTTATCGCTATTTTACCCTCCGGCTTCCAGGTAGTGAATCCCGCGGGAGTGGGCGTTCCTATTCACAGGCTAAGTGATTGACTTGATAAAAAAAGCTTCCCACCGGCGCATGACCAGTTTCTGAAAGAAGCCGAACGTCGGTGCGTAGGCGCCGTATAGAGTCGACTCGCAGTCCGGCTTCTTTCGGCAACTCGTGACGCGCTGTATGCGCCGGTGGGAAGCTTTTGTCATCACGTCAATCACTTAGCCTGTGAATAGGAATGCCCACTCCCGTGGGATTCACTACCCGGAACCCGGGGGGTAAAATAGCGATAAAACGGTATGTACGGCAAAAAAAAAAAAAAAAAAAGATCAGCATACTGTCAGTGTCAGAAGTCAGCTCAATGTAATGTTAGAATTTTTTTTTAGGGTGAACCCCCGCTTTAACCACTTAAGGACCACCTCCTGCACATATACGTCATCAGAATGTCACGGCTGGGCACATGTACGTACAGGTACGTCCTGTACATGTACCCAGCCGTGGGTCGCGGTTGCGGTCCCGCGACCCGGTCCGAAGCTGCGGGACCTGCGGACCCGATCGCCGCTGGGGTCCCGCGATCGGTGCCTGGAGCTAAAGAACGGGGAGAGCCGCGTGTAAACACGGCTTCCCCGTTCTTCACTGTGGCGGCTGCATCGATCGTGTCATCCCTTTTATAGAGGGACACAATCGATGATGTCACTCCTACAGCCACACCCCCCTACATTTGTAAACACACATTAGGTGAAACATAACTCCTTCAGCGCCCCCTGTGGTTAACTCCCAAACTGCAACCGTCATTTCCACAGTAAACAATGCATTTTAAATGCATTTTTTGCTGTGAAAATTACAATGGTCCCAAAAATGTGTCAAAATTGTCTGAAGTGTCTGCCATAATGTCAGTCGCGAAAAAAAAAAAAAAAATCGATGATCGCTGCCATTAGTAGTAAAAAAAAAAAAAGTTTATAAAAATGCAATAAAACTATCCTCTATTTTGTAAACGCTATAAATTTTGCGCAAACCAACCGAAATATGTAGAAGAATATGTATCGGCCTAAACTCAGGAAAAAAACAATTTTTTTATATATTTTTGGGGGATATTTATTATAGCAAAAAGTAAAAAAATAGGAGGTGATCAAATACCACCAAACGAAAGCTCTATTTGTGGGGAAAAAAGGACGCCAATTTTGTTTGGGAGCCACGTCGCACGACTGCGCAATTGTCAGTTAAAGCGACGCAGTGCCGAATCGCAAAAAGGGGCAAGGTCCTTTAGCTGCATTTTGGTCCGGGTCTTAAGTGGTTAAGTCCATAATAAAATCTGAAGAGATCTCCAACTAAAAACCCTTTCAACTGACATTAAAGTGAGCAGGGCTGTGGAGTCGGTAGATAAATGTTCCGACTCCTCAGTTTTATGTACTTCCGACTCCGACTCCTCTGTATTAATATGCGAATGTATTTTATACATTCCTTGAGTGAAAGAAACGCAACCTACCACAGGACTACAGGCTGGGAAGCCAACAGTCTACTGTATTGCACAGTTTAAGCAAAAGACAAACACAATGAAAACAATCAAGTGACTGGATAGTAGCAGCAGGCATAAACATCAGGAACAGGATCTTTACCAGTTCAAAAATACAAACCACATTATTTGGTTGTTTTAGAACAAAAACAAAGCTTATCTATAATGAACCAAAAACAAAATCTGCAAAACCTAGAAATGGTTTATATGAATCTTGAAATGTAGTTATAGGCTTAGCAAATGCAAATCAATTCAATGTAGAGTTCTAAGGAAGAGAATTGCCTCTGCCAGATCCTCTTTCATAGAGGCTCTTAAGTCAGACTTTATTATTTTTAGGGCTGAAAATAATCTTTCGACACTGACTTGGGTGGGTGGCATTGCAGTAACTATTCTGGCCACATCACTAACGATCTCTGGATAAACAAGGATGGCTTCTTCAACAGTAAGTTTTGATGAGCGATCATACTTTTCAACTTCTTTTAGTGCTTTATAAAACTCCTGTTGGAATTTTTTTATGTGGACACTTACTGGTTCTCTAACATGCGTTCCCTGTAAAAGCAGAACACAACACTATGGAAAGTATAAGTATTGCAGCTCCTAATTGTGCGTTGCGTGCCATATAGTGAAGCACATGAAAAGCATGCTTCTTCACGGTCACTTAACGTGTTCGTTTTGCGGTTACGTGAGGCACTGCATGCATTGGTCTTTATTCTTATGCCGCATACACACCATCACTTTATGTGATGAAAAAAAACGACATTTTCTGTGAAGTAAAAAATGAAGTTTTTGAAACTTAAATTTTCAAAGACGAAGTTGCATACACACCATCGTTTTTCTCACAATGTTCTAGCAAAGCGAGGTTACGTTCACCACGTTTTTCCAACAACGTTTTTGCTACACACGGTCAATTTCTGTGAAGTAAAAGTTGACGTTTTGAAAAACGACACATAAAATTGAAGCATGCTTCAATTTTTTTGGTCGTTTTTTAGAAGACATAAAACGACGTTTTCCCCCACACACAGTCAATTAAAGTGACGTTTTTAAAAACGTCATTTTTTTTCATCACATAAAGTGATGGTGTGTACGGGGCATTACAGTAGAGAAGTCATTAATTATAACTTTTTGTGAATTGGGACATTTAAACTTGCTTTTTTTTTTTTTAATTCCAATCTAAATTTAGTAGGAGTCGGAGTATTGTTTGCCGACTCCGACTCCAAGTACCCAAAATTTCCCTCGACTCCGACTCCACAGCCCTGAAAGTGAGGCCCAAAAACAACCAAAATGAAGCTCTTGTCTATTAGCATAGAGTCATCACTAAACTAACATCTTGGACTCGGTATACATTATCATTAAGAATTGAGAATAAATGTTGTGAATCATACAAAATCATGTACAAACAAGTCGTGTAAGCTGGATATGCAATGCAACAGGATTCTACAGTCTCCACTAGTATGGGGACAGGACAAAGTTCACATAACATTTGTCAACTGGTTGACTGAATGACAAAAGGAATCAACCCCACCTACGAAGTAGGAATATCTGCATTCTTTACTTTTTGGTCTTTCACAATACTAGCAAGACACTTGAGAATGAAAGGCCATCCATATTTTGATCTACAATATTCTACACAGTGCACAGCAAAGATGTTGGCTTTGAGAAACTGACATTTAAGCCCCATACACACTATTCGATTGTCTGCAGATTTTTGTCTTTAGATTAACCAAAACCATGTTGTGCAAGGGCCTGCCTGATTGCATACAAATTGAAACTTCTAATGCCTCGTACACACGCTCGGAATTTCCAACAACAAATGTTCGAAGGGAGCTTTTGGTCGGAGATTCCGACCATGTGTAGGCCCCCATCGGACATTTGTTGTCGGAAATTTTTTTTTCCGACAAAATATGTTCTTGTAAATTCCGATCGTGTGTGGACAATTCCGACGCACAAAATTCTACGCATGCTCTGAATCAAGTATAAGACGGAAGCGCTCGGTCTGGTAAAACTAGCGTTCCAAATAGAGATGGCACATTTGTCACGCTGTAACAGACTGAAAAGCATGAGGCGCAAATCATCTCTCACCAAACTTCTACCAACACGACTGGTATTGAACTTCCCTTTTCTTTGCCTGGATCAAACTTGGCTTAACTGTTGTATTTATTTCTAAAAAAATAAAACCTGTATCATTTGAAAAAAAATATTCAGTACAAGCTTAATAGTGCATTCAGCACACAACAGTTTCCCAATGCCTGCACATCAGGTCCATTATTATTATTATACCCAACTTGTATAGCGCCAACAGTTTACGCATCGCTTTACAATGTACAATGTAGATAGGGGACAGCACAATTACAGTACAATTCAATACATAAAAAGGTACAGGAGAGCCCTGCTCATAGAGCTTACATTCTAAAGGGAGGGGGTGGTGGTACAAAAGGTAATAGCAGTGGAGAATGATTTGATGGGGGGTGGCTCCGGGAAAGTGGCTAGGTGGGTGTGGGATAGGCTTTCCTGAATAAATGAGTTTTCAGGGATCTACTAAAGGTGGACAGGGTAGGGGCTGATCAAACATAACAGGGCAGGGAGTTCCAGAGGCTCTGGAGAAGACCTGAAGGCTAGCATGGGAGGAGGTAACAAGGGAGCTAGAGAGCATAAGGTCCTGGAAGGAGGGAATGATTTGGGCGATATCTGCAGTTGAGGTTGGTGATGTAGCTGGGGGCGATGTTGTGGATGGCCTTGTATGTTGTGGTTAGCAATTTTAATCTAGGCCCCCGAGTGCCAGGTTCAGCAATGTGTCTCATTTCTCTTCATGGCAGCATAGAAACCTAGAGATGCCTGCTATATGCAAAGAGTAGGGTTGTCCCGATACCAAGCATTTGCGTGAGTACTTGTACTCGCGCAAATACTCCCGATACCTTTGCCGATACCTGGGATCGGCGGACGGAGTCAGCGACTGGAGGGCGGAGAGCGGAGCCGAGTCCTCAGGTGGGTAAGGGGGGTGCAGCCACATCATCATCCTGCAACCGGAGCCGTCACATTCGTTAAATGAAGTGACGCTCTGCTTGCGGATAAGGCCTGTACTGCGCAGGGTGGCGAGTACGCAGTACGAACCATTTCTGAGATGCCGAAAATAGACGAAGATGTAGAGCCGAGTGTCAGCTCTACACGGCGCCCGCGCAACGACGATGCCATCTTGGTACACCCTGCACTCTGCCACAGTATGCCAGCAGCAGACATCTTGTTACACCCAGCCCATGTAGTACGGCTGGGTTTAACAAGATGTCTGTTGCTGCTTTATTGAGGCCGGGTTTACCAAGATGGGCATCGCAGAGGCACAATAGAAAAATAAATTCTCTCCTGCCTAAGTGTCAGCCATCAATACATGCTCAGTGACATTAATGCCATCCAGCCAGTGCCCATCCAGCCAGTACCACTGCCACCCTTCAGTGCGTGCCACCTTTGCGCAGTGCCCAGCCATCAGTGTGTGCCACCTATCAGTGCTGCGTAATCAGTGCCACCTAATCCTATCAGTGCCCAACAGTCCTGCATATTAGGGCCTCATCAGTGCCATCTATCAGTGCCCAACAGTCCTGCATATTAGGGCCTCCTCATCAGTGCTGCCTCATCAGTGCCATCTATCAGTGCCAGTCAGTGCGTGCCACCTAATCCTATTAGTGCCCAACAGTTTTATTCTTTTATAATGTCTTGAGTTTGAGTTCTTCATAAACTATCAAGAAGATACCATTAGTCTGTATTGTGGTTTGAAAACGGTCACATGGCATTAAAAAAAAAAAAAAGTATCGGTAATCGGTATCGGCGAGTACATGTACTCGGTCCTAAGAAATTGGTATCGGGACAACCCTAGCAAAGAGCACTGGATTAGGTACCGTATTTTACAGTTTGGGTTTACTATATCAATGAAAAGGGATGAGCAAACCTGGCTGAGCTTGGTGATCCTCGTGGGAAGTCCGCGAACTTCGCATAAACCCCACTTAAGCCTATAGGAGCTGAATCTTGTTACTTTTTTTCTGACCATTTCAGGACTAATAAGCAAGCTACTGTTGATGAAGAGCACAGGGAGCTGGGAACTGCTATAAGGACATGTACCAAGGGAAAAACATTGTATAAAAAATACCATTTAGCAGGGAGAGGTTTAGAAAGGACAACATTGAAAATACACAACTCCTTTAGACCACATGCTTGGGTGTGCCTTACAACTGCACATGGTGTTATGGAACAGTACAATGTAGTCTTTCTGTAGGGTTCTGTAGTGAACTGGGCAAATGGCACTCCCTTGGAGGAATCTACCATCAGCCCCAGAGCTCTCATGCAGAAATGAAGAGTCAGGCAGCTCCTGGACTGAGGAGTCCGAGTCTGGGAGGGCAAGGAGAAGGTTCCAACATGGAAGAAAAAACGCTGGCCCCAGCTGTGTTTAGTGTGATACCCAGCTATTCCAAGTGGCGAGTTGGTTCCAAAGCAAACTTCTGAAGGTTCAAGACCCAGCAAGGTCTGGCCAGTTCAAGCTACATTGTCTGCCATGACCTGTGCTGATGGTTTCCTCAACAGTATGTCATTTATGCATTCCATAATGGAGATGGTCTAGTAGAGAAGCAAGGCCAGCACAGGAGCAAATACTGGAGGTGCACGGGATAGGCAGAGTGGCAGGGCTGTAAACTGGACCTTCAGCAAAAGCAAAGGATTTGCTCATGTGCTTGAAAAATTGGAACAAGCAGAAGTCACAAGGTCTCCTTGATGAAGGGTGGCTATGACAGATCTGGTGGGTATTATGAAAAACATCTGAGCCCCAAATGAACAAATTTATGGCCTTGAGAACAAAGATGGGCCAAATTCTCAGTTGGTATGGGAACTGTGAACAAGGTACCTATTCTGACACAGGGATGGGGCAATGAAACCCTACTCCAGAAGACCCTTAGGGCTGCATGAAAATCTGCTAATTTGTGTGGTGACATGTGGTGTAAATCGGGATGGGGCCTGGAAGCAAAATTCTAGCCTGTACCCTCTGATAGTTTGACTGACAATTACTTGAGCACGCAACAATGTGCCCAGTTTAGTTTTACGGTGAAGGTGAAAAGTCTAAGGTACAGGTCACATCAATTGGATGATGGAGATAAAAGGAGTTTGTGCGCAGGATATGGGAGGTGAAGGCCTTAAAGTGGAGCTCCACCCAAAAGGAGAAACTCCACGTGTTTCCTCCCCCCCCCTCCCCTGCCACATGTGGCACCTTTGGGGGGGGGGGGCGGGCTGTGTAGCTCCTCTTTAATTTGACAGGTACTTGTCCCCACTTCCAAGAGACCACCTCCTTCCCCCACCGCCGGACCATTCACAAAGCGCAGTGTGCCGAGAGCCCATTATAAAATCGGCTGGGGTGCTGACATCGCGGGTTCCCTGGACAGGTAAGTGTCTGAATATTAAAAGTCAACAGCTTCAGTATTTGTAGCTACTGACTTTTAATTTCTAGGGGGGGGGGGGCAGAGCTCCTCTTTAATATACAGAATGGAGATAAGATGTACAGCACACAGTCGGAGGACTGCTGACCATTCGATGCCGTCCCTTCATTCATTGAATCCCCTTCAAATGTAAACAGTAGTAGAAGTATTTACATTCGTAATCAATGCGATTGGGCATCACAGCAACCACAAGGCAAAGAGTCATTTTGACTGGCACTATGTAGCTTGCCTGTGAAAGAGAAATTACCACTCAAGGTGGGTCTGCTGGACAATCAGTAGCTGCTCAGGAGGCCAGGAGTGCCGGCAATGCACGAGGCAAAATGTAGAAGTTGAAAGAATGGACAACCGCACCTCCAAAAAAAAACCTTAGGTTGTCTTTATTTAAAAAATAGGTGGAAAATGCACTACAAATAACAGCAAAGGGTGGAATACAGCCTACGCGTTTCGCACTAGTAGTGCCGTTTAAAAATAGCACTCCAAAAACTCCACCACTTTATAGCGAGGCCATTTTATGCTATTTAGCGCCACATTACTTGGTTATTGTGCAGTCATGCAAAGCTGTACCCAAACAAGAAATTTTGATTTCTATTCGTTTTTTTCACACAAATAAAGCTTTTTTTTTGGTGGTAATTGATCATCACCATTTTTTTTACAGTGATCAGAGCTAATAAACACTGTCACTGTACAAACGACACTGGCTGGGAAGGGATTAACATCTAGGGTAATCAAGGGGTTAAATTTGTGCCTAACAATGTGTAATGTGCGCTGCTTCTTACTAAAGATCTATTTGTTTCTGACTACTGCCTTGCAGAGGTAAGAAACAGAGAGCTTGTTATATCTGTACAGACAGTCAACACAGGGCTCTGGGCTGTGACTGGACCCAGCCAATCAGCAGGTCCCAGTCATGACTCATAGGCCAGAACTTGCTGACAGACTCCTGCTGTGTACAATCATGGGAGGAGGGGGAGGCACGTGTGCGCTCTAAACCCAGAAGCAGGTAGCAACATACATTGCTTTGCCTGCATGGGCCGCCCGTCCACAGTACATTGCAGGCGGGTGGTCCAAAAGTGGTTATCCAATATACGAACGCTGTAAGTTTGCAAAGTCGTTTCTAAACCTCAGACATGAAATATAAACAAAGCATATCCCTCTATATCAGGGATATGCAATTAGCGGACCTCCAGCTGTTGCAAAACTACAAGTCCCATCATGCTTCTGACTCTGGTGTCATGCTTGTGGCTGTCAGAGTCTTGCTATGCCTCATGGGAATTGTAGTTCTGCAACAGCTGGAGGTCCGCTAATTGCATATCCCCGCTCTATAGTGTGTACTTGTCTCAATCCAGGGCATGAAGTTTAATTTATGTCTGCTGCCCTGTTCCTCTGCTATCGGCACCAGTTACTTCTAACAAGTTTTCCTGACACCAAGAGAAAAAAAAAAAGGCAAGAGGCGAGGGACCTCCAGCACACAGCCTGTGACTGAGTGCTTCAGCTCTGTCCCTGTGTGCTGTGTAAAGGGAGGTGTATCCCTTCCCTCCAATCAATTCTCAGAGCTCTCCTCACTGAGCTCCACAGAGTACTTTAGCTCCCCACCCCCTGTTTTCTGACAGCTCAGCCAAGCTTTATAAATCTGCACTTTGAACAGATGTAAAGAAGAGAAGACTGCAGATAAAACAGGTACAACTTATGTAGGAGGACGTGTTTAATTTCTGTGTATCACCTAAGGCCAGTCACTTCACTGGGTATATAGAAGGGATTACAACCACTTTAAAGTAAAGGTTTCAACCTAATTTTGCAAAATGAAAACAACACTTCTGAAAATAATAACACCTTATTGTGAGAAAACTGTATAGTCACCACATGGCTTAAATCTTAAAAATAAAAAATGAACTGGTATTTTGAATAACTATGCTGCTCGTTACACCTTTGGCGTACTGCTAGTTGCCTCTGGGCCTAGGAGAACCTCAATTACAAGAGAAAACCCATAATTTTCCTTCCCACACCTAACTTAGATGAGTAAAAATAGAAACTGTCAGCTAGGTGCGGTCTTCACAAACTTGCAGAGCACAAGAGACACCGAGTGAATAATCCTCACCACCAATTCAGAAAAATGAGAAGCGGAAAGCCTGGGCTGGGTTTAGCAAGTGTGTCCTAGTAATACAGAGAAAAGAGCCTAGATGAGACTGAAACACAGACATATTCACAAATGGCTCTCATTTAACTCTGTGGTCTGGCACACATACAGAGAAGGTTAAAGGGGAAAGCAATAGGTTATTTTTCTGTTATAAATAAACACTGTATATATTTATACCAAAAATGGTAGAAAAAGTAGTGCCCTTTGGTCATGGTCTGGCCTTTCCCAAACATCTGCCCTTACTGCGCATATCTTACACTACGGAATAACACCCGCTTACTACATTGTGAAAAGTGCTACCTTTGTCTACTAGGTGGACCAATTAGGAAAAATGTACAAGCTGAGACGCAAAAAGTGCATGTGCTGCCACCAGTTGGATTGTATCTATTACTAGTAAAGGCCTAAACTGTATGTCTAGCTAATTTTTAACCATCCTATATCAGTTTTAGCATTTCCAGCTAGAACAAGTACACTGCTTAAAAAAAATTAAAGGAACACTTAAATCAGAACTCCTGGGATATTGATCTGGTCAGTTAAGTAGCAGAGGGGGAGGGGTGTATACAGAGGGGGTTGTTAATTTAAATTAACAGCAAAGCAGCTGAAACTGATTAACAACAGGTGCACTAGATGGGCAACAATGAGACGACCTCCAAAAAAGGAATGGTTTTTCAGGTCGAGGTGTCCGACATATTTTTTTCCCCTACTCATCTTTTCTGACTGTTTTTCACTAGTTTTGCATTTGGCTAGGGTCAGTGTCACTTCTGGTAGAACAAGGAGATACTTGGACCCTATAAAGTTTGCACAGGAAGTCCAACTCCTCCAGGATGGCACATCAACACGTGTCATTGCCAGAAGGTTTGCCGTATCTCCCAGCACAGTCTCAAGAGCATGGAGGAGATTCTAGGAGACAGGCAGTTACTCTAGAAGAGCTGGACAGAGCCATAGAAGGTCCTTAACCCATCAGCAGGACCGGCATCTGCTCCTTTGTGCAAGGAGGAACAGGATGAGCACTTCCAGAGCCCTAGAAAATTACCTCCAGCAGGCCACTGGTGTGAATGTCTCTGACCGCACAATCAGAAACAGACTTCATGGGGGTGGCCTGAGGGCCCGACATCCTTTAGTGTGCTCTGTGCTCACTGCTGGACACTGTGGAGCTTGATTGGCATTTTTCATTGAACCACAGAATTGGCAGGTCCGCCACTGGTGCCCCATGCTTTTCACAGATGAGAGCAGGTTCACCCTGAGCATATGTGACAGATGTGAAAGGGTCTAGAGAAGCCGCAGAGAACTTTATGCTGCCTGTAACATCCTTCAGCATGACCGGTTTGGTGGTGGGTCAGTGATGGTCTGGGGAGGCATATCCATGGAGGGACGCACAGACCTCTACAGGCTACACAATGGCACCCTGACTGCCATTAGGTATCGGGATGAAATCCTTGGACCCATTGTCAGACCTTACGCTGGTGCAGTGGGTCCAGGGTTCCTCCTGGTGCACGACAATGCCCTGCCTCATGTGGCGAGAGCATGCAGCCAGTTCCTGGAGGATGAAGAAATTGATACCATTGAATGGCCCCCACGCTCACCTGACCTAAATCCAAAAGAACACCTCTGGGACATTATGTTTCGGTCCATCCGATGCTGCCAGGTTACTCTGTTCAGGAGCTCAGTGATGCGCTGGTCCAGATCTGGAAGGAAATAACCCAGGATGCCATCTGTCGTCTCATTAGGAGCATGCCCTGATGTTTTCAGGCATGCATACAAGCACTTGGGGGCCATACAAACTACTGCGGACCATTTTGAGTTGTTGCAATGAAATTTCAGCAAAATGGACTAGCTTTCGGCATCATTTTTTCACTTTGATTTTCGGGGTATCTTTGAATTCAGCGCTCTGTAGGTGGATAATTTTCATTTCCATCAAATAATGTGCCATCCTTTCATTCCTAACACATTGCCCAGTCCATACCAGTTTAGATATCCAGCATGAGATTTTTGCCCGTTGAGATCTGATATGTTTTCAAAGTGTTCCTTTAATTTTTTTGAGCAGTGTATATTCCGTACTTGCTAAAAATGTTCTCAGCCTAAATAATGAAAACGAATGCAGCCATCACATCAAACTGATCCAGATCAAATGTTTGTTCTTGGGTTTAGAGGTATTTAAAAGTACTGAAATTTTTTTTAGTATGGATTTCCTCCTACCGGTACTTTTTCCCCAGCGGACGGTTGCCTGCGTCACCAAGTTAAAGCTGTACATTACATTTTACGTAGAAAGGTGTTCCCTGTAAAACACAGTTTACATTTCCACTTCTTTGTGTACATTTCCACAAGATTAGTCTCATACTCCTATCCAGGAGGTTTAGCTTATGGATTTCGTAGACTGGCTGTGTGAAGGTCATTGGTGACGATGTTAAGAAAGAAAAAAATGAAAATGGTAATACTCTTAATCTCTAAAATTTGAAAAAAGGTAAAATTGATTATATATTGCATTCAATTAGGCTGCATTTAAACCTTGCCGCTTTGAATTGCATGCAAAACTGCAGTGTATTTTTAAAACGCTCTGCTGACAAATCACATTGTGAATTTTAGATGCCATTCATTGTACTGGCACCCAAAAAGGCAGTGCACTTCTGGTGCAATAAATCACGCTGCAAACAAGGCAAACCGCTTTGCGTGAAGCTTGTCGCCCAAAAAAGTATCATGAGCTTCTTTGGAGCAACAAGCTTCACGCAATGCGGTTTGCCACGATTGCTGCACGATTTATTCAAATGCCCAGGTGTGAATGCCTAAGGCCCCTTTCGCACTTGTGCGACTTTTCCTGCAACTTTGGAGGTCAGAGTCGCATGACAAGTCGTACTACACGATTCCCAAGGATAATCATATCTGTGCAACTTCAAGTCGCACCGACTTCGAAGTAGTCCCTGTACTACTTTAGTCTGACTTTCAAGCAACTTGAGGGCCATAGACCCTCAAAAGTTGCATGAAAGTTGTACCTGCAACAGTAGTGATATGCCGCGTACAGACGATCGGACATTCCGACAACAAAACTGTGGATAAATTTCCGACGGATGTCGGCTCAAACTTGTCTTGCATACACACGGTCACACTAATGTTGTCGGAAATTCCAAATGTCAAGAACGCGGTGACGTACAAGACGTATGACAGCACTAGAAAAGAGAAGTTCAATACCAGTCGTGTTGGTAGAAGTTTGGTGAGAGACGATTCACGCTTTTCAGTTCATTACAGCGTGACGAATGTGCCATCTCCATTAGGGACGCTAGTTTTACCAGACCGAGTGCTTCCGTCTCGTACTTGATTCAAAGCATGCATGGAATTTTGTGTGTCAGAATTTTCACACACAATCGGAATTTTCAAGGAAGGATTTTGTTGTCGGAAAATTTGAGAACCAGCTCTCAAATTTTTGTGGTTGGAAATTCCGACAAAAAACGTCCAATGGGGCCTACACACGGTCGGTATTTCCGACCAAAAGCTCCCATCGAACATTTGTTGTTGGAAATTCTGAGCATGTGCACGAGGCATTACAGTTATCCATCATCACTGGTCAAAGCCAAAGTCCTATCCGAGTTACACCCATCCAAAATTTCACTCCAAAGTGGGTGCGACTTCTCCCTCTGCAAAGTTGGACCTACTGTGGCATGCAAAACATTCGACTTTTATGCAACTTTTGAAGTCTATGGCCCTCAAGTTGCATGAAAGTCGAACCAAACTAGTGCATGAACTACTTTGAAATCACTATGGCTTTAAGTTGCACATATATGAATAGTTATCTTTGGAAAACATGGTGTACGACCAGGGCCGATCCGCCTTATAGGCTTACTATGCAAGCCGCTTAGGGCCCCCCAAATAACTAGAGGCCCCGCCTGGTGAGAAGTCATAATTTTGGGCTCCTCACCCCGCTGGCTACATGGGAGAAGAGGTAAGAAGTCAGCACCCCCCGCTTCTCACTTTGATGTAAGATGTCATTTTCGACAGCAAAACACCCCCTCCCCCCGCTTCTCAACTTATCTTTAATGTGATGCGACATGCATGTCAGTGTCAGCAGCGCCCCGCTTCTCAACTTTAATGTGACATGTCATTTTGCTTAGGGCCCCAGGGAGGTCAGGATCGGCACTGGGTACGACTTATGTAACTCTGATGTCCAAAGTCGTATGACAAGTCGCACAAGTGTAAATGGTGTGTAAAGCTTACTATATCTATGACAGGAGCTATGGTTGGCACCCTAGGACAGGACTACAACCATGTTTGTCTTTCTTCCCACCTATGATGGGGGGGGGGGGTAGTAATTTAGCTAGTGTGGAAGAAAGATAACATATGAGTTAAATTCACATGAAGTGACCAAACCACTGCATTTCTGGCAAGATCAACACGTATTTTCTGCACTTTTTGTTCTTGAATATTAAAACAAATGTAGCCACTGCATCTAAAGACTGTCCAGCTGTTATACGCCTTCCATGATTACTACTCTAAGGGCCTGGAGGGTGGGCCTTGCGTGTGAACGGTACCCAAAGTTGGCAGTGTCTTCGAACGTTCCCCTGTGGTGCAATCCTCCTCTACCCCACTTTTCTATGCGTTACCAGAGCTTGGACCAAATACAACATCAAGCTGTTAAATTACCTACAGTCAATCATTGATTCCATTATCTCAACTTTCTTCCAATTACAATGTCCCTGCACACCACAGGTTTCTCTCCCATGGTTTCCAAGCCCCCCAAATGCTTGTCCATTTGGCTTTGGAACAGGTTCTCCAACCAAACTGTGCGGAAAAACCAACTTCGCACCTAAACTCCCGCCTGGTAATCATATCTCTACCTACTTTGAAGAGACTTGATGGCTGCAGGACATACCTGACCTAGACAATGATGATTGGGAAGATATTTGGAATCTCCTCTTCTGAACTGTGGTCTCTTTAAGTGACCATTTAATACAAATTTTAAATTGTCCACCGTGCGTATTTTACTCCATAAAATTAATTCATCCTGCTCTCTCGAATGCTGGCAGTGTGGGAGCGCATCGGGGGAGTTTTATCACATTTTCTGGATGTGTCCCACCATCACCGGACATTGGGAGGAAGTACTGTCTTCGATTAACCATTTATTGTCTGTTATAATACCATCTTACATGTCTGCTAGGCCCGATAGAAAACATCATACCTACAGTGGCGAATGCACCACGGTAGGCTTACTGCCATTTTATGCTAGAATAGCAAAAACCATTACATTGGAAAACTATACACCCACTCCTCCCTCTATTACATTTTGGAAATTAGTGGTGAATAATAGTTTACTATTGTATAAAGACACATATATGAACAGAGGTTGCCCCAGAAAGTAGGACAAGCTATTGTCTAAATGGCTAATTGAACCCTCTACTGTTTCCGATATGTCCAAATGAATGCTGGTCTTTCCCATTTTGGTGCCGTGTGAGCGACATACCTTCTCTTTAGTGCACATCTGTCTAAATTACAATTGTCCTAGGAGTTATTTGTTATGTTGGTTTGAGACAGGTGTAGTCCTCTCTTATTTCAGTTGTGGTTTACTGTATACTCATGTAATTGACGTATGTAGTGGTCTCTCAATATTATTATTTTTTGTCCATGTTTTTGGATGTCTAATTTCCAATAAACAGATAAAAAAAAGAAAGAAGACCAGCTGCAATATAATAAGTATTTGCATTTAGATATTATTTAAGCCAAAAGTATAGATCTCCAGTACACCAGGGATCACTGCAAAAATGTCCGCGTGTTTATTTAGGTGATCACAGTGGTAAAGTGCATCGTCTTGGGGCCACACAGGACCTCTTTGTCAGGTTTGGGATGTGGTTACCACGAACCAGTCTGTATCCCTGGAATGCCAGGACTGCCTTTGTGTTTGTGTCAAAACAGGGATGGACTGTTATTATCGCACAGAGAAAAAACAGGTTTCTAAAAAGCAAAATCACATCAGTAAAAAAAAAAAGAAGTTTCTGAAAAAAAAATTTGCGCCAAGCTTGTTTAGGCATTTAAAGAGTTAATTAGCAGCAACAATGTCCTTGCAGTATTCTATATCCTTTTCCCTTTTAAGGAACAAGACTCATGCCACTCATCCAAAAATAACTCTATTTTCCTCTTTCAATCTCACGCTTTATTAGCACACACTCCTGACTTCCCCACTATGAAGCAGCGTTCACACACACAACTCTCTCCAACAGGGCTGCTAAATGAAGGATTGTACTAGGAACATGCAGCCAGTAAATACGTAGATTTCAAACTCTGGGAGACAACCATGGGGCACTGACAACATGAAACATAGCAAATGATGTAAGAGATAAGTGACTGCAAGGAAAAGCAGAAATGGAATAAATGGTAGCGCCACAATCCAACCATAAAATACTGACAAAGCAAAGATTTCTGCTTATGTCTAAAGCCCCTTACACTCTGGCTAAATGTCTGGTGGCATCGGAAGGGTTCAATAGAAACCGCCCGACATTCAGCCTGTGTGTACTGAAGCCAGTCCAACATTACCAAAAAAGATCTGCCCACCGACTCCCGATGTCAATGGCTGAGAGCGCTGACTGGTGTGTTCTGGTGGTCCCCTGTCAACACAATAGAACAGCAGGGGAGACCGCTGTACTAACATCCGATTGTATACAGCAGGTCCCAGGTTTTTTTTATTGGTCAGCCCGCTGCAGTGTGTACTAGGCTGTGGAGTCGGTTCACACCAGATGCATATGGATTCCAATGGCCTAATTCACACCAATGTGGTCAGTTCAGTGCAGAAAAAATTCAACAGGTTCTACTTTGTTTCTGCACTACACAATGCGACAAAAAGCAGCAAAGAAAAAAAAGGGGAAAAAAAAAAAAAACTGCACTGAAAAACAAAATAGACAATAAAAAAAACGCACTAGAATGCATCAAAAACAAGCATGCAGAAACGCATCCAGACTGCCTTTCAATGGCGTGAACCAGCCCCTTAGACCCCTTTCACACTGGGTTGGTTTGCAGGCGCTACAACGCTAAAAATAGCATCTGCAAAGCGTCCTGAAACAGCCGCTGCCGTCTCTCCAGTGTGAAAGCCCTGAGGGCTTTCACACTAGAGCGGTGCGCTAGCAGGATGTTAAAAAAAAGTCCTGCTAGCCGCATTTTTGGAGCAGTGTGTATACCGCTCCTGCCCATTGAAATCAATGGGGCGCTGCAGCTATACCGCCGGCAAAGCACCTCTGCAGAGGTGCTTTGCGGTGGCTTTTAACCCTTTCTTGGCGGCTAGCGGGGGCATCTGCAGTAAGCCGCCGCTATTTTTAGCGGCGCTTTACCGTCAATTTCGCGGCAATATTCAGCAGCTAGCGGGGCAGTTTTATCCCCTGCTAGCGGCCGAGAAAGTGTTAAAAACCACTGCACCAGTGGTTAAGCCCTCGGAGCTTTCACACTAGAGAGACAGGAGCGGCTGTTTCAGGTCAATTTGCAGGCACTATTTTTAACGTTCTAGCGCCTGCAAACCGTCCCAGTGTGAAAGGGGTCTAAAGCGCTGCTAAAAATAGTGGTGCTTTAGCGCCGCCGCTGCCTCCACCCCAGTGTGAAAGGGGCCTAAAGAATTTGTGAGATCAATACTTTTCTAGGAAAGGTTCAGATATTTCAAGGAGGTGTGGTGAAGATAAAAGAATGTCATTTTCTGACACTTCAATAAAGTTGAAGAAAAAAAAAAAAGTGAACAGCGTGATACTACAATGCATTGACACCACTCTCTACACAGCGCACAGCAGCAGTATAACTCTCCAAGCTCTGCCTGTCCCATCACTGGCATTAAAGCGGGGGTTCACCCTTAGAGGGCACTTTTCCCCCTTAGATTCCTGCTCGTTTTTACTAGGGGAATCGGCTATTTATTTTAAAATATGTGCAGTACTTACCCGTTTACGAGATGCATCCTCTCCGTCGCTTCCGGGTATGGGCGTTCCTTCTTGATTGACAGTCTTCCGAGAGGCTTCCGACGGTCGCATCCATCGCGTCACGATTTTCCGAAAGAAGCCGAACGTCGGTGCGCAGGCGCAGTATAGAGCCGCACCGACGTTCGGCTTCTTTCGGCTACGAGTGACGCGATGGATGCGACCGTCGGAAGCCTCTCGGAAGGCTGTCAATCAAGAAGGAACGCCCGCTCCCGAAGACCCATACCCGGAAGCGACGGAAGAAGATGCAGCTCGAAAACGGGTAAGTACGGCTCATATTTTAATACAAATAGCCGATTCCCCTAGACCGAACGAGCAGGAAGCTAAGGGGAGAAAAATTTTTTTTTTATAAATGGGTGAACTCCCGCTTTAAAGTCAGTGTTTGTTCTTTAAGGGCCAGATTCTCAGAAGAGATACAATGGCGTATCTCTGAGTTGCGCCGTCGTATCCGTGCGCCCGATTCTTAGAATCAGTTACGCATAGATTTCCCTTAGATCCGACAGGCGCAAGTCTCTTACGCCGTCGGATCGTAACTGCATATTTACGCTGGCCGCTAGGGGCGTGTACGTCGATTTACGCGTCGAAATATGTAAATCAGCTAGATACGCGAATTCACGAACGTACGTCTGGCCGACGCAGTACAGTTACGCCGTTTACGTTAGGCTTTTCCCAGCGTAAAGTTACCCCTGCTATATGGTGGCATAAGTGCGGCGTACCAATGTTAAGTATGGCCGTCGTTCCTGCAACTTAATTTGAAAATTTTACGCCGTTTGCGTAACTCGTCCGTGAATGGGGCTGGACATAATTTACGTTCACGTCAAAACCAATACGTCCTTGCGGCGTATTAGGAGCAATGCACACTGGGAGATTTCCATGGACGGTGCATGCGCCGTTCGTGAAAAACGTCAATCACGTCGGGTCACAGAACATTAACATAAAACACGCCCCCGTCCCACATTTGAATTAGGCGGGCTTGCACCGGCCAATTTACGATACGCCGCCGCAACTTACGGAGCAAGTGCTTTGAGAATACAGCACTTGCCCGTCTAAATGTTGCGGAGGCGTAACGTAAATCGGATACGTTACGCCGCCGCAAAGATACGCCGCTGTACAAGAATCTGGCCCTAAGTGTTCAGGAGGCAGTTTTTAATATCTAGAAGAGCTAATCGGAAAATTCAAGGTAGAGAGGCGGGAGGTCAAGAACACAAGATATCCGCTTTTGCGGATGACATCATGGTGTATATAACAAACCCTATGCAAACCCTTCCAAAAAATTTGGAAGAATTGGGAAAATATGGGAGTGTATCAAACTTAAAGGTAAATATGGAAAAAACGGAAATATTAAATATTTCGGTCCCATCAAGTAAGAGAGACCTCCGAAAAACTATATCCCTTTAGGTGGAAACAAAAAGATTTGAAGTATTTAGGGGTGTTCCTGTCGAAATCAACTGTAGATTTATATAAAGATATTTTATATGCCGCTTCTGAATAAAATAAAAAATGAACTGAAAGAATATCCCGCTCACAGACTGTCATGGTTTGGCAGGATAAGTGTGATCAAAATGATGATCCTCCCAAAAGCTCTGTATATATTTCAAAGTTTGACGATAAATATCCCTGGGGCATATTTTAAAACTTTGAGATCGGTAATACAGAAATTTGTATGGAATAATAGAAGTAATCGCATTGCCTTCCAGATATTAACTAGATCCAAAGAGAAGGGGGGGGGGGTACTCCTCCCGGATCTTGAAAAATATCATGAAGCAGCAATCCTGCGGAGAGTTATGGATTGGGCCCATGCCTCTCGGCAAAAAAAAAATGGGTAGAATTGGAAGGAAAACAAAAATCTGTAAATCTGTGCTAGAACAGATTATTTGGATTCCAAGGCAGTTCAGAGGTCCCTTGGAGGAAGCGGCCCCGATACCTCTAGAACAGGGGTCTCCAAACTTTTAAAAACCAAGGGCCAGTTTATTGTCCTTCAGCCTTAAGGAGGGCAAGATTATGGCCAGTGGGAGCAGAAAATGTCCTCAGCCCAGCATCAATGAGAATAATTGTGTGCTCAAGGTTGGTCATCAGTAGGAGGAATAGTAGTGCCCCTATTAGTAAGAGGAATAGTATCCCATCATTGGTAAGGTATCAGTGGAATAAATAGTGCCTCCTTGTTGGTGTCAGTGGGAAGAATAGTGCTCCAAGGGCCGGATAGAGGTTAGTAAAGGGCCACATCTGGCCCTCGGGCCGCAGTTTGGAGACCCCTGATCTAGATCTTATTTAGTAAAGTTACTGGGGGGAATATAATAAAACTGCTGGGCCACTTTTCTAACGTTAATCACCTCTCGTTAAATTTATTTTTCCAAATTTATAAAGCATTTGCACCACTTTTGCTTCCAACAGCGACTTCCAAATTCCGATAGTTCTAAAATGCGCCACTTTCACACTGTGTCGCATGGAATGCGCCAAACGTAAAAGTGGAGATCATGAAGACCAACTCCGTTTTGGCATACAGAGAGAAAAAACGTCTTAGACAGATTTTGCAAAAGCATCGCTTGTGCATTCTGAAAGGGCCGCAGCTTGAGCCAAATCCAAGTACAAGTTCTAGAGAGGCATATACATTTGGCACCATTTTACATAGCATGAGAGACACTTTTGCAAAGTGTGCCCACTTGGAATCCAAGGGATTGTACATAGCGCAACAGGCGACATCATACCACATTGGTGAGTTAAGATGGCTAAAGGATCTGGAAGAATCTAGGGAAGAGATGCCAACGATGATCCTTGTAGGTGCTGGTGTAGTGTCACATTCCCCCGGAAGTGACGTTCCATCGCCGCCATCTTGCTACACCCCACACCATTGCACAGTAATGATAGAGCGTGAAGGGGGCAAGCGGACATCTTGCTACACCCACCGGAGTTTTAGATTTCAGTTATTTTCAACACAAAACTGAGTTTATATGCTTAAATACAGTGTTTGTAAATCTGACAGACTTTATTTCCACTTTCACAGCAAAACAACTGCTTGGTACATAAAGTTCATATAGTAGCACATTCATGTAAAAACAACTTTCTACTCTAGATTAAACCAGACAACCTGAAGCGTCAGATACTTTATTTTTAGTTGCTAAAACTTATGTTTTCTTCTTCATACACATATCTACTGATGATCTAGACATACTTCAGGATAACATTTGCTTGCTTTTAAACACATCATTGTCACTTACACAAATTTAAAAGACAGGATGTGAACACAGAGCAGCATTTCCTTCCCAGCAAACTATGAATATATCGGGCATTGTGTTTCTCTTTCTAACAGCTCTATGCATGGGAATGTAGGCTGTACCAAATAAATATAACTAATACCTATAAATAAAAACTCAACATACCAAAGTGTATTTAAATAATTTTATTGATAATAATTATTTTTATTCATTTTCTTTTTTGGTAATAGAAATGGCCGCGGCACCTTTATTGGTAAATATATAAATATATATAAATAAATAAATAATCCAATTAATAATTTAACTTCTTAATAAATAAAACTTTCAATATTCAACTTCTTAAAATAACTTTCCAAACTTAAAATTCTCTCTCAAGATCTCGCTCAGTCATAAAACTCGAGCGAATACCATAAATAATAAATAAATACAAGTCTCCCCTTGACTTCAAGGGTGACATGATACATAACAGGTGCTGCGACAGGGTGGGAGGGAAGGGGGAGCACACCACGCTGATCCAGGTTACAGCTGGTTAATGCCTCGGGGTGCTGGGCTTATATAGCCCCAAAAAGACCGGGAAAAACGTGACTTGAAAAAGACCGGGAAAAACGTGACTTGAAAAGACCGGGAAAAACGTGACTTCAGCCTTCCCGCTCAAAAACACGTTTTTGCCGCCCAAAACCAGGCTTCTGCCCGCCCAAATTATACCTGACAGCCATAGTGAAGCTGACAGGACTCCATTTTTTTTTTTTTTTTTTTTAAACAGACATATAATAACGTTTACTGTAAATTTAATTTATTTATTTATTTTTTATTTATTTTGCCAGCCACTCTCCCCATGTTGTGGGCACTAATTAATGCCCCCTTTTCATGGGAATGTAGGCTGTACCAAATAAATATAACTAATACCTATAAATAAAAACTCAACATACCAAAGTGTATTTAAATAATTTTATTGATAATAATTATTTTTATTCATTTTCTTTTTTGGTAATAGAAATGGCCGCGGCACCTTTATTGGTAAATATATAAATATATATAAATAAATAAATAATCCAATTAATAATTTAACTTCTTAATAAATAAAACTTTCAATATTCAACTTCTTAAAATAACTTTCCAAACTTAAAATTCTCTCTCAAGATCTCGCTCAGTCATAAAACTCGAGCGAATACCATAAATAATAAATAAATACAAGTCCCCACCAGCCGCTTTTGTCCGCTAACAAAAGCGGCCTACCCCACCACCGTGGCCATTTCTATCATGTTTTGAAAATCCATATTAAAAATATCTAAACCTATATCAGATAGGTGAACACCATCTGGCCTGTAAAGGCCAGATAAGCCACCCTCCAATTCAGTATGCCTATAGGAAAAACTGCCCAACACAGGCATGAATTTCTCAATTGAATGATTAACTCGTTTACGTATCTTCTCCAAAGATTTTTTCTCTGACAAAGATAACCAGATCAAACGAGGAATCATCTCTGAAAAAATTATTCTGGTACCTGGAAAAAATAAATGAATACGTTGCAAGTCATTTTTTATCATTAAAATTAGGTCCAACGTTGAACATTTACCTACATCGTTCCCTCCTAGGTGAATTATTAAAATATCCGGGTAAGGCAAAACATTAGAAAGCAAAGAAATATGCTGAAAAAGATTGTTCCACCGGAGGCCACGAATACCTTCCCAGAAGATTTTAAAAGAATCAGAGGGTAAAGAAAGATTAGTAGAGTAGCAACGTTGACCTGCCCTTTTGTGAGCCCAGTGAACAAATGAATGTCCAATTATCCAGACGGAAGATATTGAACCTAGAATCAAACAGATAGATTAGGGCGAATATATATACTAAATCTCTTAGATTCCCATCTACCCAGACTTTTAATAACAGAATCGTTAAGACCCATTCTAGCAGCTTCCGTGGCAGCTCCAATACGGAAAGAATGAGGGGAAAATTTTAAATGACCAAGATTTAAAGAAACCAAACAGCGCCGAAATATGGTAGAAAATTGAAACTTTGTCAATGGAGAAAAATCAAGATGAACCAAAAAATTACCTGCACATGAAGGCCTAACTGAAAAATACTTGGATAAAACTATATAAGGGCAAATAATAGGATCACCGCAGGCATGCAGGGTAAGCCAATGCCCTCTGCCAAAAATATCAGTTTTTGACTTGTTGACAAAAACTTGTACTTTCCCTTGCGAGATGCAAACTTCCCCTACTTGCAAACCAGAATTACCTTTTTTATTGTTTGGAACTAGCTCCGATATGCGGAGAGCTGCAAAGAAAATTAACACGAAAGCTGTCTGGAATAGTAAGGATTCAAATTCTGAACAACAAACTTTACTTGTAGCTAAACAAATATTCCTTAAAAGCTCTATGGAAATGGGCCTACGCGTATCTGGTGTAAATGTCTGCCTTCTATAACCCTTTAGGACCTGACGTACTGAAAAGAAGCTGTTACAGGCCGGCAAATTATGCAACTTCAGGAAAAAAGAAATCCCAGCCAAACTCTTGTTGATGTAGTGATAGGATAAACTTTGTTGCATAAGAGAACAAAGAAATGCCAGGACTGTCTGTTCCGTAGGGGAAAAACCAAATAAACCTACTTCCTCATGAAACAACAGCCACTTCCTCCATGCAACCGAATAATCGATCCATGTCTTGGGGGCAATAGAGCTTCTAATGGCTGATATAACAGGAGTTATATCAAATCCCATAAATGACTCGGGCAAGTGTAGCCCACTGGGTCCGCTTCCGGAAAGAGTTGTCTGAAACGAGCCATCTGGAAACGAGACAGTGCATCCGCTATCAGATTACTTTTCCCAGCTACATGCTTCGCTTTAACCCAGATATTAAGTTTTAGACATAATAAAACAAAATATCTCAGTAACTTTATCACCAAAATGGATTTTGAAGAAAGACAATTTAGTGCAAAAATAACACCTTTATTGTCTGAATGAACCAAAATTCTTTTATTTGCAAAAATATTCCCCCACAGTTCAAAGGCTACCACTATAGGGAATAATTCAAGTAGGACTATATTCTTGGTTGCCTTATTGGCCACCCAAAAAGGAGGCCAACTACCACAGCACCAGTGGGTGCTCCAAATTGCAGCAAAGCCATGTGCACCCGCTGCGTCAGTGTAAAGGTCCATATCCGCTGAAAAAATAAAATCTTCTTGAAAAAAGGTACGACCATTGTAATCTTCCAAAAACTGAGACCAAACCAAAAGATCATCTTTCAGCTCGGAAGTGATGCGAATATGAGAAAAAGGAGATTTTAATCCAGACATTGCCAAAGACAACCGTCTGGAAAAAATCCTGCCAACCGGCATGACCCTGGTTGCAAACGCCAATAATCCCAAAAAGGACTGAAGTTCTTTTAACAGGACCTTCCTTCTTCTTAGAAAAAGAAAAATCAAACTTTGAATTTTATTTATTTTAGTTAAAGGAAGTTGATACTGACATAACATGGTATCAATGGAGATACCCAAAAACTCTATAACTGTAACTGGCAAAACCGTTTTTTCAGTGGCAATAGGAACGCCGAAATATTGCGAGATATTTAAAAATAATTTCAATAATAAAAAACAAACGGGAGAATTTGGCGGTCCAATAAAAAGATAATCATCTAGGTAATGGATGACGCCGTCGCAACCCGACTCGTGGGTGATGACCCATTGCAAAAACGTGGCAAACATTTCAAAATAACTACACGATAGTGAGCAACCCATGGGTAGGCACATATCAAAGAAAAACTTTTCTTCAAAACAAAAACCCAATGAGCTAAAGGATTCAGGGGAAATAGGCAATAATCTGAACGCAGATTTGATATCAGACTTTGCTAACAAGGCCCCCTTACCGAATTTTTTAATGAGTCGTATTGCGTCATCAAAACTTGCATACGAAACGGAGGCCAAGGAGCCATCAATCTCATCGTTTAATGAATCACCTTTGGGATACGAAAGGTGATGTATCAAGCGATATGAGCCAGGCTCCTTTTTGGGCACAACACCCAAAGGAGAAATGCGAAAATTTTTAAAGGGAGGAGAAACAAAAGGACCAGCAACCCTACCGGCAGCTATCTCCTTTATCAATTTCTCCCTTACTACCTGGCTATGCATCAAAACGGATTTTAAATTGCTTACCATGGTACAACCGACACCTGAAAACACTGGTAGTTTAAAACCTAAGGAAAAACCTTCAATTAAGGCCTCCGCCTTCTCCCTGTCTGGGAACAGCATTAGCCAAGGGTGCATTCTTTCCAGCTTCACCGGCGTGCAAGCTTTTGGAATTATCCCTGTGTTGTGAATGTGGATAATTTCTTTTGAAACACTTTGTGACTGGATGGGTCCCAAAACAAAAGGAGCACTCATGCTTGTAACGGCACGAGGTCGACCACTTGCACTGGGACTCATTGAAAGCGTAACAAAGACCTTTCTTAATTGAACTATTTTGACTTGCCGGCGATTGTCTTGCAAAAGCCGGTTTTTGAGGAAGAATTAAATTTAGCCATAAGCCTACGTCTTTCATACCCCACTTCAAGTTGGGGTAAACCGACATTTTTTGGCGGAAAGATTCATCATAATTGAACCAACCATATCCGCCAAAATTCCGATAGGCTTCCAAAATATTTTCCAAATGTTGAAATAAACCGCTACATTTATCAGGGAATTTTTCTCCCATAATAGCAGAAAAAATACAAAAAGCTTGAAGCCAATTATAAAAATTTTTTGGGACCGTGCGACGCCTATCATCAGTAACCTCATCTAATTTTTTATCAAACTTCCCAGAAAATTCTTTGCCAGGAAGTAAAGTTAATAAATCAATAAAATCACCCTTCCAAATTTTCTCTTTAATATTAGTTGACAGATGAAAACCTAGCGGAGAAATATCGCATGGCAAGGGTTCTTTAAAACAAATTTCAGGGACTTGCGCAGGGACTGGCAAAGAACAAACGGGATCCTGCAAAGAATTAATGTTAGAAATGCTAGGGATCAGCGAAGGGTTAACCTGATTAGACCACACATTAGCTGGGGACACTTGTGAATTTAATTGGCTACTAATGACATCTTGCAATTTGTTAATAGAATTTAATAATTGATTTAGCATTGAATGGCCAGCAGACTCACCATCTACAGAGGACGCTGCTGCCACCTGTGGTGAAATTGTAGTACTGCACGCGCTGTTCTGAGAGCTTGAGGCTTGTACAGATGCTTCTGAATGACGCTGAGCCATCACCTCATCCAGCCTATTCTGCCTGGAGACTAGTGACGCTGAGGAGTCCTCCAATGAAGATGGAAC
The DNA here is from genome assembly GCF_905171775.1 of Rana temporaria. Lineage (NCBI taxonomy): Eukaryota > Metazoa > Chordata > Amphibia > Anura > Ranidae > Rana > Rana temporaria. The sequence continues at coordinate 230,963,322 of NC_053489.1, forward strand.
CTGCAAAGGAAATAAAAAAGGCCTCTCTTCTGCTTGTGATTGACGGGCTCTACCCCGCCCTGCAGTGACGCGCACAGGAGAGGGAGAGGCCGACCTCTTCTGCTTCTTCTTCTGGATCCGGAGACTGCTGCGAGGTGTGACGCTGGCTGAGCTCATGCTGGCTTCCTCTTCCGTCCGGGACACCGATGCTTTCGCCGGGCGCTCAGGCGGCTGGCTCCTAGGAGACCTGTGGGGGAGAAAAGATGGCTGCAGAGGGAGAGGGTCCTGAGTTACCTCAGAAAGACCCGCTGTGTCTTCTTCTTCCTCGGGAACGAGAGGGAACTCCGCCTCGGGTTCAGACACGCATCTCCTCAGCCATTCCTCGCCGCCTTCAGCTGCCGCACGCTCCAGGATCTTCCGGACCAATGACTCCATGACTCCAAGGTACGAGGGGGGGGGAGCACACCACGCTGATCCAGGTTACAGCTGGTTAATGCCTCGGGGTGCTGGGCTTATATAGCCCCAAAAAGACCGGGAAAAACGTGACTTGAAAAAGACCGGGAAAAACGTGACTTGAAAAGACCGGGAAAAACGTGACTTCAGCCTTCCCGCTCAAAAACACGTTTTTGCCGCCCAAAACCAGGCTTCTGCCCGCCCAAATTATACCTGACAGCCATAGTGAAGCTGACAGGACTCCATTTTTTTTTTTTTTTTTTTTAAACAGACATATAATAACGTTTACTGTAAATTTAATTTATTTATTTATTTTTTATTTATTTTGCCAGCCACTCTCCCCATGTTGTGGGCACTAATTAATGCCCCCTTTTCATTGGTGCAGGGGTGAACAGGAAACCAGCAATCCTTTAAAATACAGTAAGGTAGAATCCACTTAGCATTTACTAAATGCTACTTATCAAAGGCACACCACCTACTGCAAGCACTGTTCTTCTAAGAAATTATTATGGAAAACTACAGTAACCTGGGAAATAGAGAGACTTTTTGGTTGTCGGCTCCTGTGGTATAGTTTTTACTGGGTCTGAACTTAAAAAGCAGGCTGTAATCTGGAAAACAGTCCAATAGGAAAGTTACCTTAACTCAGCCAAATGGTATCTTGAGGTCAAACACCTACGATGTGGACTCTGCAAGAGGCCTGTATGTGGCCTCCATGATGGAATGGAATAAGAAAGATTTGCTGTTCTTTATTTTTCTAAGTAAAGCCTCCGTTTCTGATATGCTTCAAATCACAGTAGATGTTAGCAATTCTCCATGGTTTTCCTCACGCACTCAGAAGTCTCTCCTGTACATAAATACTGCCCCTCTAATAAGATCGCTGTGAGGGAAAAACACACCTTTTCACAGCGTCTAGGCCCTAAACACTGCATTTGTTATTATCTTGAAGCTTCAGGCCTGCTACAAACACTGAATTAATA